>NC_064857.1:93650895-93950895 GCF_024139225.1 Suncus etruscus | reverse complement strand
TGGTGTGTGAACTGCTCATGGTGCATGAAGGTCTCCTGCTCTGTGTCATAGCTCTGCTGCTACTGTCACTTGAGTGACACTTGAATCTTTAAATCTTTGAACTGCATGTCATTCTTAAAGAAAAAGGCAGGCACACTGCTGCCACTGATGTGTTCTCGGTGGCCAATTTTTACCACTTCATTTCACCATAGACTGTTGCTCACAATTGGTTTCACCTCTTAAGAGCTTCTCGGCTCTAGGAAATTTCCTGATCTGTGAATGCTGCGAGCCATTTTCACAGATTCCACAAGACTGCATTGCAGAATGAAGTTGTGATCCAGAATTTATCCTCTCCTCAAATTAACTAAAAAAACTTAGGGGATATGGATACCCTCTTTTTATATTTCTTAAGTGTATCTATTCTATGGTGTGTTTCATTATGTAGTTATAGATGTTCCCCTTTTTTTAGATTTGCTAGTAGGAATTATTAAAAGATAGTATAAATAGTACCTTGAAGTCTTTGCGTTGTTGATAGAAACAGGATAGGAATTGTTTGGTTTATTATCTTCCCCTTAGCCCTGTATTCTATGGTGTCATTCCTTTCGCATAGGTGCATTAAAATTAAAAAACATTATTTATTTGTTCTATTTTAATATATACATTTTTTCTCTATCCTTACCATTTTTGGTGCTGCTTGGTACAAAAAGCATTGACTGGGATAAAAGCTCAGAACAAAACCAGATGACAGAGACTGTGTGTGCAGCCTGTCATCCTTACCCAGAATAGCACCAGCAACACAGTATTACACCATATGTTTTTGTATGGGCACAGTAAAAAAAAGAGGAAACCATAGACACAGAAACAAGATCTTATCTTCTATGGATAAGAACTCACTTCTTATAGCAGGAGGGTGCCTCCTATCCTGAACATGTGTCATGTGGATACAACCAGTCCCCAGGAGATTGGACAGTGTTAGTCCAATCCAAAACCCCAGATCCCTGACGTAGAAATGATACAGCTTCGGGCAACACCACCAGGAACTAAGCTCCATTGGGAGATTTATAACACTACTCTGGCACCAACTTGTGCCAGTTTTGATATGACAATGAGGAAAGGAAAACTTGACCTAAGACCAGGCTGTCCTATCACACCACCTAACACTAAACTGAACTGTGAAAAATTAGAGCACCAACAACAGAAAACTGACTTTGACAACTGTGACTGAACAGAACCTACCTTGGGACTAATAAGGAAAACCCTACCCTAGGCTGAAGTCCAGGACACATAAAAAACAACAACAACAACAACAACAACAACAAGATGTCTTATTGCAGAGGTCCAACTTGGACAACAGAGACTGAGCAGATCCTCTGGACCTATAATATCCTAGGCTTCGGCTTAGGGACTGAACGAAAACAGGGAGCAAGTGTTACGGAAGACTGAACACCACAACAACGATGGATAGGAACCTCTAGAACCTAGAGACTCTATCCTAGACCCTGACCTATAACCTGCGCAAATACCAAGATCGCTAACTACAGTAGCTTGATTTTCTCACACACAACAAAGAGGAAACTTTCCTGGCATCACAAAAAAAAAGCCTTTGGGATGGGGTAATGAGTATATATGGATCCAGGGGTTGATCCCATGATGGTATGCTTCAAGGATGGAGAAACCCTGAATCTCTTAGGCCACGGGAATTCCCTTTCTTCCCCAATGCTTACTGTGCCTATGCAAAAAAGAAAAAAAAAAGTGGGGGGAACGCCAAACCCTACCACTCCAGCACCCATACTTTTTCTTGTTTTTTGATTTGTTAGTTTTTTACTTTATTTTCCTTCTCTTTTTTCTTCCACTTTTCTCTTTCTTTTTCACGCTTGTGGTGATTATTTATTTTATTTTTATTTGCCAGGTCCATTTTTTCTTCCATTTTTCTTTTTTTTTCCTCTTTTTTTTTTTTTGGTAGTTGTCACCAAATTTTTTTCTTCCCTTTTTCTTATTCTTTTTATTTCCAATGACAGTGGGATGGATGCTCAATCTACAACAAGCTGTAAAGTGGAGACCAGTTGCACTAGATACTGGGGGGTAGAGGAGGGAGATATGGGATGCATACTGGGAACAGGGGTGGAGGGAGGACAGCACTGGTGGTGGGAATGCCCCTCATTCATTGTCAGTATTACCATAAATGATGCAGTGAAAGATTTGTAATGCACTTTGGTCACAATAAAAATTAAAAAAAAATTAACTAAAAGGAGTTATCCATTAGGGATGAGAACTCAGTAATTTTTTGCTACAGGGGACCTTCTGCCCTGAATGTTTGCCTTGGTGACTTGATTTAGGCTTTATTCTCTAAAATATCAGTCGTTTACCCCTGAACCTTGAGTCCAGCATGGTTCTCTGCACCTACACCAGAAATGGACCATCTACCAATACAGACCCTAGATCTGCTCGTACTGGTCACAGCCTGGTCTCTCCTCTCAATATCTAGAAAAGTTCTGAAGATCAAAGTCTCTCCCAACCCTGAAGAGGGATGGGGCAGACCCCCTTCTCCAGGACAGTCCTACAGAGGATAAGGGCCCATGGCCACCTTCCAGCTCATCATTTTTACATGGCCTTCTCATCTTTACATTGGCCAAGACTAGGTAGACTTTACATGGAGATCATAAATGTAGGTTACCCTGGGGAAAATGGAGATCATCTAGGAACAAATAGAATTGTCTTGGCACTTACGTGCTCAAGGGTGGGCTAACACGCTAACCTTACTGAGCAAACTGTCTTTGAGGAGGATAACCTTTTCTGGGACCTTGAAGAAAGACTATGGGATTAAACAAATTAGTGTGCCTGTAGCCTGTAAATGGTCTTAAGGCATGCTGCTTCATGGTAGGGATACCCTATTTTTAGGCCAAAAGATTTTCTTTTCCCAACTGTTGCTGCACCTATGCAAAATATTGCCAACCTTTATCTTTAGAGGCTCTGCCCTAATCTTAGAACCATGGGGTGTGAATTATTTTGTTTGTTTTCCTATAAAGTCAGTTAGGGGAAGATGTTGGATTACTGGTCTCACCCTAATCAGTATTCATATTCCATCCTAAAATGTGAACTGGTGCTGGGATTATTGGATTATTCCCTACTTGGTATTCCTCTGCCACCCTAGGGTGCGGCCTGGATCTTGTCAATAAAAGCAAGGGTTGGAGGAAGGCAGGTGTTCATTTTTTGGTCTTCCTCCACTAAACTGCTTTCTTCTAAGGAGAGGAAGGCTTGTGTGGTGAGATTCCTGGCCTGAGTGTTGGATTTCTTGAACCCGTTCTTGTACTTTTTCACTGTGTGGATTATTTCCTGTGTCAACATTTGTTTCCAGACCTCTGTCTCACTAGAGCTCTGGTTATAGACATGATATATAATTTTTATTGCATGCTTTCCTCACATTGCAAGAGAAGACTTGGATATATTAGATTGGTTTTTCATCTCTTCCATAAACAGATGATATACCCAGATAAGGTTGATTTTTCCCTTGAAAACAGAGTAAGTATGCATGAGGATACCCAATGAGAGTTTGATCTTATTAGTCCACTAGTAAATTATATAATAGTGCCAGAATCTAGTACAAGCCTCTTTGGTTATCTTTTTATTTTTCCTATATTATTTTTAATAATAATTGATTAATAAGTTTACTGATGTAATTCACTAAAATGACTGTTTTGTCTTTAAAATATGAGACTCTCAAAATCATAAAATAAAACACGATGACTCATTTTTTTATAGTTGAAGATTATGTGGAAAGCTCTGTATTCATAAATTAAAGATCCATGCCTGCACCATCTTTTGTTTAGTTAACATATTTGACTTAGAAAAGTCATAGTTGGGCCCGGAGAGATAGCACAGCGGCGTTTCCCTTGCAAGCAGCCAATCCAGGACCAAAGGTGGTTGGTTCGAATCCCGGTGTCCCATATGGTCCCCTGTGCCTGCCAGGAGCTATTTCTGAGCAGACAGCCAGGAGTAACCTCTGAGCACTGCCAGGTGTGGCCCATTAACCAAAAACCAAAAAAAAAAAAAAAAAAGAAAAGTCATAGTTTCCTACATTTTATTTGCTTATTTATAAATTGATGGAATATTACTCATATTATAAAACTGTGAGGATAACATATGATAATATAAGGGAATGAGTTTTATAAATTTTAAAGTCCTATTATGTAAAAATGAGGTAGAATATTTATTTCCTCTGACTGGACCAAACTTAAAATATCTTAACCTTCCTCCATTTGCTTTTGCCTCTTTTTGTTTTCAGGGTATGTTGCTAGAAGAAAGAAGAATGTATCATGCCTTTGGAAAAGATAAGAACAACAATATTAATGACTTTTTTCTTATTCTAGCTATATATGCCAATATAAAAATGTTAAAAGACCCAAAATTATATGGAAAGCCTGCATTGCAGTATGAAGAAAAAGTTTCAAGACACACAAAAGAGGTTTGGAATATGGCAATTACTGAAGTATTTTTATTTTAAATAAAACTAGTTGAGCAGTTTTATATAGATAATATTGGTTAATAAATCTTGATATATATTTTAGAAAAATATTATGATCAGATATAATTATTACCCACATGTGAACATTGTTACTCTTAAGACTTGAACACCCATTTTCATCCATGTCCAGAAAGTTGTATCTCAAATAGATTCTATAGAATGCAAGCCTTTTATTGCTTTAGCAAAGATTTTATGAGGTCATTGGATAAAATACTGAATTTCATCTTATTTCAATGATTTTTGTTTGTTTGTTTGTTTGGTTGGTTATTGGGCCAGACCCGGTGATGCTCAGGGATTACTCCTGGCTATGTGCTCAGAAATCACTCTTGTCTTAGGGGACCTTATGAGATGCCTGGATCGAATTGAGGTCCATCCTGGGTCAGCCACATGCAAGGCAAACACCCTACCACTGTGCTATCGCTCCAGTCCCTCAATGACCTTTTAAAGTCTGTTAGTCTTAATAGCTAAAATGTTGTCTGACTTATCTAGTCAAGCCTGACACTTGCTTTAAATTTAAACTATGCTTTATAAAAGTTAACTTGCATTGGAGATCTGAGTGATTATTCAACAGGTACGGTACTTGCATTCATCTGACCCAGGTTTGATTCTTAGCACTCCATATAGTTCCCTATCCCTCCAGGAATGATCCCTGAGTGTAGAGTCAGGAGTAAGCAATGAGCATTGCTGTTTTTGACCCCCAAAACAAAGCAAACAAACAAAAATTACTTTCTGTAAACCAATTTACACATTATTCATAAAATTTTTGATCCTTAATAACCCATGTACATGGAATTTTTTCCATCCTTCCAATTTTTGAGTGATGGAAATTGAAGATAATATGATGAAAACTGATGACCTGTAGGAGTCACTTTGAGATCAATGACAATATCATAGTATTTGCACAGGGGCAGCAAGATCCCTAGGTTTTGACTTCAGAGAAATGTAATATAAATGTAAATATAGTATTACACAAGCATTAAAAATTGTATTATATACTTGTCAACAAATTGAAGACATATAGATGAATTTGTAATTAAGTGAACAGCCTTTCTCTTTTCTTTTTTTTAATTTTATTGTGACCAAAGTGCATTACAAATCTTTCACTGCATCACTTATGGTACATAGTGACAATGAATGAGGGGCATTCCCACCACCAGTGGAACAGCCTTTTTCTAATGACACTAAACTATAAAAAGTACATATCAAATATGTCTTTGATCATTTACTATACTACTGTATCACTGGCTCTGATCTTGCAGATTATTAATCAATAACTTAAATAAAAATGTGACTCATGTTTATTAGCTATGTAGTAGTCACAAATATTGAATAGATTATAATAGCCAAAAAATCAATGTGGCTAGAATAATTGGTCTGCTTTTTGAAGATATTATTATTGTGGGGAAAAAATAAAAGATGAATTTATAATTGTGTAAGTTCATCCCTTGTGACCCTACCAAAGTATATAAGAAAGCTTTGTTTTTCAGATTAGTATTAAGTCAGATTTTTAACAAGTAAAGTTTTATATAGATTCTCAATGTTCTTAATAGTTTCATCCATCTTTTGTGGAATAAATGAAAGCAATAGGATTTTTGTTCATTATTTTGGCTATTTGGGATAACCAAAAATTCTCTTCTCTTCAGTAAGAGTTTGTTGGGAATCTTGAGGTTTTTGCTGTAAAGTATTTAGAAAATGGCCAAAGATCCATAAAATTTTCATTTTCTACCTAATTTTTCTCTTGCCCGGTTGAATTCAGGGATCCTTATAGAGAAAAAAAATGATGTATGAACTGTACAGGAAAGTTCCCCTTACAGTTACAATTAACTGATAATTATAGAAATGTCTTTTTTCTAGAACTTCAGTAAGAATTCTGTTTTGCAGTACCCAGGAAAGAAACCAGAGAAAAGCTCATTAAAAAAAATCTTTCTAGACAGACAACAATTTCTTTTTTTTGTTTTGTTTTGGTTTTTGGATCACATCCGGCAGTGCTCAGAGGTTACTCCTGGCTCTAGGCTCAGAAATCGCCCCTGCCTGGCAGGCACAGGGAGCCATATGGGATACCGGGATTCGAACCACCGTCCTTTGCATGAAAGGCAAATGCCTTACTTCCATGCTATCTATCTGGCCCCGACAACAATTCCTTATAATCAAGACAAAACTTGATCTGATTTGATATGTTTTAACCTTTTTGACAATTATTTACATATATAATCTAAAGTGAATTATCATGGGTTATTATATTAAAGATTATTTACATAATTAAAACTATATCTGATATTGATATTATTCTCACCATTAAATTACATCTCACAATCTGCTTTTGGTGGTGGTAACCTTATTATTTGAAGCAATTCTGGATTAGCAATAAATGAATATGATTATGGAAGAGAATTTAATTTAGTGATGTGAGAGAGAAAAGGAGATGGGGAAAGAGGAGAAAGATGAGAAAGAAAATGTAGAGAGACTTTATATTTTATAGAAATAAAATATCGCCAGAGCGATAGCACAGTGATAGGGCATTTGCCTTGCATGTGGCTGACCCAGGATAGGCCTGGGTTCAATCCCCGGCATCCCATAGGGTCCCCCAAGCTGGGAGCGATTCTGAGTGCATAGCCAGGAGTAACCCCTGAGTGTCACTGGGTGTGGCCAAAACAAAATAAAAGCAAAACAAAATAAAAAAAGAATAAAACCCTATTTTTAAAGATACAATGGGGATCTGATCCACACAACTCACTTGAGAGCAGGTGTTGAGATAAGTGCATAGTGATCCTTAGGAAAAGGGAGGTGTATACACTGATGATGGGTGTGGTGTTGGGATTATGTGCCTAGAAAACTACATTAATAGTCTTGCAAATTAGAGACTCTTAAGTCAATTAAAAATAAATATAAAATGCGATGAAATAAATGTATTAGAATATGTACTATTAACATTTTTGTTTTTCCATTATTGGAACAAATTTTAATGTTTAATCTTATACATCTAAAATATACCAATACATTTCAAATTATGATGTCATAGTCTACATAATTTCAACCCATAATCAAATAAATATAAGATAGTATGGGAAAAAATAAAACCTTATTTCCCCAGAGGAGGTATAATAAATAATAAATATAAATAACAAATTTTACATCAAGTCATTACAAAACTTGAGAAAAGACTAACAAACACATAATTGCTATGTTGACTTTACACCCTACAAGAAGTAGAAAATACATTTGAACCAACCAACTTTTGTCCTGGATCAGCAGCTGCTTGCAAGGCAAACGCCGCTGTGCTATCTCTCCAGGCCCAGAAAATAGAAACATATTACAAATACATTATGGTAGAGTTTCTTTGACAAAATATTTATGATTGATGGGTCATTGTTTTTTTATCAGCAATATCATTATGTTATTCAATTGCTTTCAGTGACTTTGTTTTGATGAGAAGTAATCTATTAATCTTATTAGAGTTCCCTTCTATGTTTTTCTCTTGTTGCTTTTTGGATATTTTTTGTTTCAGTATTTCAGCACTTTCAGTATAATGTGTAGATGTGGCTTTATTCTACTTGGCGTGAAGCCTTTTTGATGTTAAACTTCTTGGATGGATTCTATGTAAAATTTTAAAAGTTTAAATCATTTTATCTTGTATTCTCCCCCACTTTACTGGAGATCTATTCATTTTGACTTTTTTCTTTTTAAATTCAAAGTAGTGTCTATTTATCATTGTTTGTTGTTAACTCAAAAGGCTGAAAGAAACAATACACATATGAAGACTTACACGTTTTGTTTTGGTTTTGATTTGGGGACCAGATCCAGTGGTGTTCAGGGCTTACTCCTGAATTTGTGCTCAGGGATCACTCTTGGAGGTGCTTAGGAACCATATGGTTCTAGGGACTGAAATGGGACTGTCTATGTGCAAGACAAGTGCCTTAAACTCTGACTATCTCTCCATCACACTTTTGTAATTCCTTTAATTAAGAGGGCACACTGAAGAATTTTCTTTTAGTTATTGTATCATATTAAATAATAGTATTATGTATTACTGTTCTTTTTAAAGCACACAAAAATTTGAAATGTGATTTTTTTTTTCTTTTCTCCAATAGTCTCATCCTGTTGGCCTTGGTCCAGAGCTTAATCCTTTTCTCCTCAATACAGGAGGTCAGAGTCCACTAATTCTATATTATCTTAAGATGCATAACATTGTTGGTATTTCTAAAACTCCTCAACATAGCAAGATTACACTGTCTGAAATATACAAAGAACCATATCCTTTTTTAAAACTTATATTTAATAGTTATCCCATCCCCTTTTTTGGATTTGTTTAGTAGTAAATTCTAGTAGATAAGTTGTGCTTGGGTACTGAATTCATGTCAGAACCAGGTTGTAAGGATTATTTAGCTTCTTATTTTTACCCCAATAAGAACCAGTAGTATCATGTGGCATTGTTCCTTTGTGCATATTAAATGGGGAAATCTGTTAATTTAATTTAATTTAATTTAATTTTATGGAAACTATTGTGATCTACAAAGTCCTTCATAGTTGAATTCCAGATATACAGTGTATCAGGGCCATTCCCACCACCAGTGTCGACCTCCCTCCACCAGTGAGCTCAGAGTGCATTGTATACCACCACCCTTTGCCCCCTAGCCTGCCAGTATAACAGGACCATTTAAATTTAGAATGTTATAGTTTGGGTCTCTTGATCTTATTGTTGTTGATTTTGGCTTGGACATTCTATCCTTTATTTCTCCACCAATGCATCTGAGACTACTTGGCCCCTGACCCCCATTCTCATTTTTAATACTCCTTGCTTTTATAGAAAAATGCAGAAATATGAGGTAAAACAAAGTATTTGTGTCCAAAGGTTTTATAAAAATGATGGGTGCCCCTATTTAAAAGATAAAAAAGAAAAAAGAAATGAAAAAGGTATAATTTAGTTAATCACATGACAATATACTTCAAGGCTGGAGAAACCCTGCATCTCTTAGGCCAAGGGAATTCCTTTTGGAATGACCCCAATATTTACTGTGCCTGTGCGGAGGGAAGAAAAACAGGGAAAAAAAGCAAAAAGCACAAAACAATTTTTCTTATTTATCTAGTCTTTGTCGATTTCTTTGTTTTGGTGTGGATATTGAAGTTGTTGTCTCTATTTATATTTTTCTTCTTTTCTTTTCTTCATTTATGTGCTCTGCCATGTTTTTTTTTTTATCTCAAGACCATGGCTTTTATGTGGTGCTTATCTTTATTATTGGAGTGCTCACTGGATATTTTATTTGACACCTCATTTTGTACTATTGTGGTATTTCACCTTCTTCTTTCCCCTTCGTCTCTCCAACCTAGCATGAGAGCCTCCAGAAGGACTCCGCCCATTTTTGGCGTATTTGATTTTCCCCCCAGTTTATTACTTTTCTCTTCTTCAAACAAAACCACATAACTTGAACTATCTAGTCCCGCCTCCCAAATAGAGCGAGAAATAAGGCAGGTACCAAAACCAAACAGGGATAGGACCACTAAGTAGTAAGCTAGGCACAGAGGGGATCACTTATTCTGGCAGCTCCGGGAGTGAGGGAGAAGGATCTGGGAGGTAGGACAGAAACAGACATGGAGGGAGGGCAATTCGGTGATGGGAATTCCCCTGATTTTATGTTAATATGTACCAAAATATTATTATCAATGATATGTAAGCCACTATGATTAAAATACAAATTATATTTATTTAAAAAAAGAAAAAGAAAAAAGAGAAAGGTATAATTGTGGCACGGTGTTTTCTTCCTTTATTCTTTCTTTCTTTCTTTCTTTTTTTCTTTCTTTCTTTCTTTCTTTCTTTCTTTCTTTCTTTCTTTCTTTCTTTCTTTCTTCTTTCTTTCTTTCTTTCTTTCTTTCTTTCTCTTTCTTTCTTTTCTTTCTTTCTGCCTAAAAACAGGGTGTCTTTACTCATGTAGCATCCTGCTATAAGATCAACTATAGACTCCAGGTATAATAAGTTATTTGACTCCAAAGACTTTCTTTGTGTCCCAGGAAAAGTTTTTCTCATAGTCATTGCAGTCAGGTTTCTATTTTTAGAGATCTTGGTTTTTGCAAAGATCCTATGTCAAAGTCAGGGTGTCACGGGGCATTTTATGGTTTCATCTCACCATTGGGTGAAGATACAGGGAACCCTGCTCTGAAAGCAAGTTGTTGCTGTTTCCAAGTTGTCATATGAACCCACTCTGGAGTATGTTGGTGCCACAACAGCATTAAGGCTTCCCTGGTAGGTAGAAGTCTGATTGCTAGTGCTGGTGCAGAAAACCATGCTGGTTTCATACATGGGATCCAAGATTTAGGGGTGAATGGCCAATGATAAATGGAAAATATAAAGATAAAATGGAGAAATCTTATTTAAAGAAGTTCTTATCTAATATAAATAAGAATTCATAAATTTTATATTACAGAGGGGGTCTTTCACCCTGAGTATTTGTCATAGTGACTTAACTTAGGTTTCAGTTGCTTAGACATTGGCTCGTTACCATTATTAGGTAAATGTTTTTAGGCCAAAAGTTTTTCCTTTCTATTTTCCCCCAACTTTTGCTGCACCTATGCAAAAATCTGCCACACACACTTTTTTGGGGTTGTTTTTTCTTCTTTTTTTATCTTTTTTTTTGTGTGTGTGTGTGTGTGGTTTTTGTGTCACACCCAGCAGTGGTCAGGGGTTATTCCTGGCTCCAGGCTCAGAAATTGCTCCTGGCAGGCACGGGGGACCATATGGGACGCCGGGATTCGAACTGATGACCTCCTGCATGAAAGCCAAACGCCTTACCTCCATGCTATCTCTCTGGCCCCCTTTTTTATCTTTTAAATAGGGGCTTCCACCATTTTCTTAGAACCTTGGGGTAAGATTACTCTGTTTTACCTCAATATTTTTGCAATTTTCTATAAAATTAAGAAGGAAAAAAATAGGCTGGGTACCTAAAAAAAGATAAAGCTGGGTGCTTTAGTGGATAAGCAAAGGACAGAACTAAATATCCAAGTCAAAGTCAATAACAATAAAATAAAGAGATATATACTTTAACAATCTAAACTTGAGTGGTTCCTGACTGGGAAAAACTGTGAGTGTTGCCTGTGCGTATTTTTCCACTGTCCTGTCTCCTGAACCTCTTGGGAGTGGGCTGAAAAGGACCCAGAAAAATAGCTCTCTCAGAGGCTCATCCAAGGGCCGGAACACCAAGGAACTGTGTCTGACCATGAAAACTGGCTATCTTCAGTATTCTGCAGAAAGGCAAGTCCTCTGTTTGTGACACCAGGCTGGGAATATCTACACCCGCCAGTGGTTCCCAACTGTGAAAAACTGTGAGTGTTGTCTGTGCATGTTTTTCCACTGTCCTGTCTCCTGAACCTCTTGGGAGTGGGCCAAAAAGGGCCCAGAAAAATAGCTCTCCCAGAGGCTCATCCAAGGGCCGGAATGCCAAGGAACTTTGTCCGACTATGAAAACTAGTTATCTGCAGTATTCTTCAGAAAGGCAAGTCCCCTGTTTGTGACACCAGGCTGGGAATATCTACGCCCGCCCAGTGGTTCCCGACTGTGAGAAACTGTGAGTGATGCGTGTGTGTGTTTTTCAACTATCCTGTCTCCTAAACCTCTTGGGAGTGGGCTGAAAAGAGCCCAGAAATATAGCTCTCCCAGAGGCTCCAGAAGAGCACGGTTGCTCCGCTATGGTTTGTGGCCGCGCACTCTTTCTAACCAATGAACCCCACCACAACATACAGAAAAAATTAGACTACAAGCATGAAAATGGGGAAACCTCGCAGGCAAACACCATGGACAGAGAATGAAGATAATAGCGTGGATGACCTAAAAAAATTCCAACCATCTGATTAACCTCTCGGATAAGGAGTTGAGAGTAAAAATATGGAAGATGTTTATAGAACTCAAAGAAAGCATAGATTGATCTGAAAAGAACACAAAGACAGAAATCAGAAAACTCCAAACTGAAATAACAGATATGAAAAACATGGTAGCTCAACTGAAAACCTCAGTGGATGATCTCACCTGCAGGGTAACAGCAGCTGAGGACAGAATCGGCGTGCTGGAAGATGAGATGCAGAAAAATGCAACACAGCAGGAGAAATTGGAAAAGAGCCATAAGACAAATGATCAGGCAATGGAAAAAGTACTCAAGGTATGTGAACAGATGAAAATAGAAGTCTTTGATAAACTCAACAGAAACAACATAAGAATCATTGGAGTCCCAGAGACCCAGGTAGGAGATCTCCAGGAAGAATCAACTGTCAAAGACATCATCAAAGAGATACTCCCAGACTTAAAGACTACATGCAATCAAATCCGAAGAGTACCAGCTAAAAGAAAAACACCCCAAGACACAATCTTGTTACAATAACAAATCCCACAGATAGATATAGAATACTGAAAGCAGCAAGATCTAAAAAGGAAATTACATTCAAAGGAGCATCCCTAAGACTTACAGCAGACATGTCACAAGAAACTCTCAAGGCCAGAAAACTGGTGGGATATTCTGAAAAGACTGAATGAAATGGGTGCCTCACCAAGAATACTGCACCCAGCCCGACTCATGTTCAGGTTTGAAGGAAAGATACAAAGTTTCATGGATAAACAACAGCTCAGAAACTTCATAGATGAAAAACCAGCATTAAAGGAAAAACTGACAGGTCTACTCTAAGACAAGAGAGACCAACAAACAGTGCAAACTTATCTACAAAGATGACATTAAATCCTATGATAATCATTTCCCTCAATGACAATGGACTAAATTAACCAACTAAAAGACACAGAGTGGAAAAATGAGTCAAAAAGATGAATCCAACCTTCTGGTGCCTACAAGAAACACACCGAGTAGTCATAATAAACATAGATTCAAAATCAAAGGCTGGAGGAAAATCATCCAATCAGACAACATCCTTAAAAAAACTGGGGTGGCCATATTAATATCTGATTACACCAACTTTATACTCAGAAAAGTGGTAAGGGACAACAATGATGGACACTATGTACTAACCAAGGGATACGTGCAACAGGAAGAAATCAGACTATTAAACATATATGCACCCAAATGAGAGACCAGCAAATTATCTAATACAATTACTGACAAATCTGAAAGAAGAAATCAATAATAGCACAATAATTGTGGGAGACCTCAACACGGCCCTATCAACACTTGACAGGTCAACCAGACTTAAACCCAACAAAATATACTAGCCCTAAAAAGAATAATGAAAGGAAGAGGACTAGTAAATATATACAGAACACTCCATCCTGAAAAACCTGGATACACATTCTTCTCCAATGTACATGGGTCATTCTCCAGGATAGACTACATGCTGACACATAAAACATACCTTCATAAAATCAAGAGGATAGAAATCTTGCAGGCTACCTTTGCTGACCACAAGGCTCTGAAATTAGATTGAACTACAAAGGCACACAGAAGAAAAACTTTAACAATTGAAAATTAAACACCCTGCTACTGAAAAATTAGTGGGTCTGAAATGAAATCAAAGAGGAAATCAAAACTTTTCTGGAAACAAATGATAATGAAGACATAAACTGCCAAAATAAATCAAAGAGGAAATCAAAACTTTTCTGGAAACAAATGATAATGAAGACATAAACTGCCATAATCTATGGGACACGGCAAAAGCTGTCCTGAGAGGTAAATTTATAGCTTTACAAGCACACATCAGGAAGGAAGAAGGGGCCTACCTGAATAGCTTAATGATGCGGCTCAGAATTAGAAAGTAATTAACAAAAAGACCCAAAAAATAGGGAGACAGAAGGAAATAACAAAGCTGAGAGCAGAAATCAACGAAGTGGAAAACCAAAAAACAATCCAAAAGATCAATGAAAACAGAAGTTGATTCTTTGAAAAAATAAACAAGATTGATAGACCATTGGCAAAACTCACAAAGAAAGAGAGAGAAACCTGATAACCCATATTAGAAATGAAAAGGGGGGGGCGGAGAGATAGCATGGAGGTAAGGCGTTTGCCTTTCATGCAGGAGGTCATCGGTTCAGATCCTGCGTCCATTATGGTCCCCTGTGCCTGCCAGGAACAATTTCTGAGCCTGGCCCTGAGCACTGCTGGATGTGACCCAAAAACCACAAAAAAGAAAGAAAGAAAGGAAGGAAGGAAGGAAGGAAGGAAGGAAGGAAGGAAGGAAGGAAGGAAGGAAGGAAGGAAGGAAGGAAGAAAGGAAGGAAGACAAATGAAAAGGGGGAGATCACAACAGATATTGCAGAGATACATAGGGTAATCAGAGACTATTTCGAAAAACTTTATGCTACTAAACATGAGAACCTAGAAGAAATGGATAAATTCTTGGACACTTATAACCTTCCACAATTAATTAAGGAGGATGGAGCGTATCTAAACACCCTCATCACGATTGAGGAAATTGACATGTAATAAAAAATCTGCCCAAAAAGAAAAGCCCAGGCCCAGATGGATTTCCTAATGAATTTTTCAAAGCTTTCAAGAAGAGCTACTACCAATCCTAGCCAGGCTCTACCATGAAATCGAAAAAAACAGGAACACTCCCAAACAGCTTTTATGAAGCCAACATCGCCTTGATACCAAAACCAGACAGAGATGCTGCCAAAAAAGAAAATTACAGACCAATATCACTGATGAATGCAGATGCAAAGATCTTCAACAAAAATCCTGGCAAATAGGATCCAATGCATCATCAAGAAGATCATACACTACAACCAAGTAGGTTTCATCCCAGGAATGCAAGGATGGTTTAACATTTGTAAATCTATCAACATCATACACAACATCAACAAGAAGAAAAATAAAAATAACATGATCATATCAATAGACGCAGAGAAAGCATTTGATAAGGTCCAACACCCATTCTTGATCAAAACTCTCAGCAAGATGGGAATAAAGGAACCTTTCTCAATCTAGTTAAAGCCATCTACCACAAGCCAATGGCAAATATTATCCTCAATGGAGAAAAAATAAAGCCTTTCCTCTAATTTCTGGCACAAGACAAGGCTGTCCGCTCTTACCACTCCTCTTCAACATAGTACTGGAAGTTCTTGCTATAGCAATTAGGCAAGAAAAAGATATCAAGGGAATCCAGATAGAAAAGGAAGAAGTCAAGCTCTCATTGTTTGCGAATGACTTGATACTCTTCTTAGAAAACCCTAAGGACTCTACCAAAAAGCTTCTAGAAACAATAGACTCATATAGCAAGGTGGCAGGCTACAAAATTAACACGCAGAAATCAATGGCCTTTTTATACACCAATAATGATAGGGAAGAGATGGATGTCAAGAAAGCAATCTCATTCACAATAGTGCAACACAAACTCAAATATCTTGGAGTCAACTTGACCAAAGACGTGAAGGACCTATACAAAGAAAACTATAAAGCCCTGCTCCAAGAAACAAGAGAGGACACACGGAAATAGAAACACATACCCTGCTCGTGGATTGGCAGGATTAACATAATTAAAATGGCAATACTCGCCAAAGCATTGTACAGATTTAATGTGATCCCTCTAAAGATACCCAAGATATTTCTCAAAGAAATGGATTAAACACTTATGAAGTTCATCTGGAACAATAAACACCCTCAAATAGCTAAAGCACTCCTACGGAAAAGGAAAGTAGGTGGCATTACTTTCCCCAACTTTAAACTGTACTACAAAGCAATAGTTACCAAAACAGCATGGTATTGGAATAAAGACAGACCCTCAGATCAGTGCAATTGGTTTGAGTTCTCAGACAATGTTCCTCAGACATACAATCACCTAATCTTTGACAAAGGAGCAAGAAATCCTAAGTGGAGCAGGGACAGGGTGCTGGCAGAACTGGTTAGCCACTTGCAGAAAAGCGAACATAGACCCCTAGTTAACATCATGTACAAAGGTAAAATCAAAATGGATTAAAGACCTTGATATCAGACCTGATACCATAAGGTATCAGAACAACACGTACATAGAACAACAAGGTATATAGAACAACACATAGGTAAAAACACTGCATGACACTGAGACTAAAGGCATCTTCAAGGAGGAAACTGCACTTTCCAAACAAGTGGAAGTAGAGAAAAACAGATGAGAATAAATTAAACTGAGAAGCTTCTGCACCTCAAAAGAAATAGTGCCCACGATACAAGAGTCACCCACCGAGTGGGAGAAACTATTCACCCAATACCCATCAGAAAAGGGGCTAATATCCAAAATATACAAGGCATGACAGAATTTTACAAGAAAAAAAAACATCTAATCCCATCAAAAATGGGGAGAAGAAATAAATAGACACTTTGATAAAAAAAGAAATACAAATGACCAAAAGGCACATGAAAAAAATGCTCCTCATCACTGATCTTCAGGGAGATGCATATCAAAACAATGATGAGATACCATCTCACACCACAGAGATTGGCACACATCACAAAGAATGAGAACAATCAGTGCTGGTGGGGATGTGGAGAGAAAGGAACTCTTATCCACTGCTGGTGGGAATGCCATCTAGTCCAATCTCTATGGAAAGCGATATGGAGATTCCTCCAAAAACTGAAAATTGAGCTCTCAATCAACCCAGCTATTCCACTCCTAGGGATATACCCGTGGAACACAAGAATACAATACAAAAACCCCTTCCTCACACTTATATTTATCACAGCACTATTCACAATAGCCAGACTCTGGAAACAACCAAGATGCCCTTCAGCAGATGAATGGCTAAAGAAACTGTGGTATATATACACAATGGAATAGTATGCAACCGTCAGGAGAGATGAAGTCATGAAATTTTCCTATACATGGATGCACATGGAATCTATCATGCTGAGTGAAATAAGTCAGAGGGGGAGAGAGAGAGAGAGAGAGAGAGAGAGAGAGAGAGAGAGAGAGAGAGAGAGAGAGAGAGAGAGAGAGAGAATAGTCTCACTCGTCTATGGGTTTTAAGAAAAATAAGTCATTTTTGCAATAATCCTTAGAGACAATGAGAAGAGGGCTGGAACTTCCAGTTCACTTCATGAAGATCACCACAAAGAGTGGTGAGTGCAGTTATAGAAATAACTACACTGAGAACTAGCATAATCATGTGAATGAATGAGGGAACTGGAAAGCCTGTCTAGAGTACTGGTGGGGTTAGGGTGGGATGGAGGGAGATTTGGGACATTGGTGGTGGGAATGTTGCACTGGTGAAGGGGGGTGTTCTTTACATGACTGAAACCTAATCACAATCTTTTATGTAATCAAGATGTTTAAATAAAGAAAAAAGATATTAAAAAACAATCTAAACTTAAATGAGCCTGTTATACTGGCAGGCCAGGGGGCAAAAATGTGGTGGTATAGGATGTACTTTGGAACATTGGTGATGTGAAGTTGACAGTGGTGGTGGGAATGGCCCTGATACACTGAATATCTGAAATTCACTATGAAGGACTTTGTAGATCACAGTGGTTTCAATTAAATAAAATTAAAATATAACATTTTAAATTAAAAGACTTTAAATTTAACATGATCTGTTTATGAATCATTTAAAACTTTTGATAATGTAATGGTTTTTTCTGTAAAAAAGTGCCTTTAAATAATTTTTTATTCATTAATTATGCTAGAAATCTTTGCAGTATGTTTGGCTAAAGTATTTTTATTTTAGACTGTGATATAGACATATGGAACAAATATAAACCCAAGAACTTGGTAGATTTAGCTCTTTTACAAAAGATTATCTTTACAACTCAGTGTAAAGTGGTTCACTTTTAAACATTAGTCACAAGTATGGACTATGGGTTTTTATTCCTGAATAGCATTGCATTGTTGGCATGAGTTTGAAACATCTGGCCCAATTGGCTGAGTACCACTGAGAAAGGTTCCAAGGTCTTCTGAACATTACTTGAAATTAATGCTTAGAAGTAAAATGAATGTTTATAAGTGAAACTTAAAATTAATGTAAAAATATTTCATAAGTTATTTTTATTTCCAGTATTTATTTAGTCACTAAGATTTACAGTACTGTTCATAATAGAATATAAGGCATTTATTGTTCCAACTCCACATTTTCCACCAAGTTTCAGCAGCCTTCCACCTATGTCCCCGTCCCAATGTCTCTCTCGCTTTTCTGTTTTCCTTTAATTTACTTATTATATTTTGAACAAAAAAGGGAGCCATGTTAGTCCCTTATATTTTCAGATAGACAATTAACTAAAATTTAGTTATTTAGTCCTAAGTAAAATCACTTTAGTAAGTTCAAATACATAATAATATACATTTGATGATGGCACCTTATGAAATGTAGCAGGTACATTTAAAATAAATTAAGTTCCATAAGTAATACTGCATTTTCTTTAGAGTAGATTCACAAAAGCACAAAGAGGATTGCTTTCTTGTCTATGGTTAAGATTCCTCTATAAAAATGATAACCATAAACATAGAGAGGTGGTGGGCATACATTTAATTGTTCCTCACAGAGGTGATTATGAAGGCATTTTAAAGCTTCATTATAAAGAAAATAGCAGACATATTTACTTGAGCATTGTAGAGCATGGTTAGCCAAAACTTTAATCATATTTTAACTTTTTAATTTGTTGTGTTTTCCCTTTCTCTTGTTTGTTGTTGCTATAACCTGAGATCACACACATATAGCAAGTCTTATAAACTTAAGTGCAATGCTCACACATGTGCTCACCAAGATGAATTAGTTATGATGTTATCACACACTTGGTTATGGCATACCAAAGAGAGCATAGGATCACAGTTGGGTACATGTGATGGTGCTGGGGACATACAACACAGACCCAGGCTTCCAGAGCAATCTCTCTACTACTGAACTGAACTATACCTGACCTCTTGAAATTACTTTTTCGGAATGAACTTTGAATCTCTCTTTTTTAAAAACTTGATTACTTAAACTCGTGATTAAACAGGTAAAATATTTAACTCTAGAAATTGGAGCAGAATATGTGGTGTCTTTAAACTGTGCAGAATCTTGTGTGAAATGTTTTGTACCTCCTAATTTTCTTTTAGTGGTTTGCATTTTGTAAAGCACCTCAAATTCTTCATATGTTGAGAGTAAACAAATACTCAAAATACTCAAAATTCTATCTTTTACTTATGTAACACAGATTATTGTTGGGGAGGGAGAGTAAAGTATGAAATAAAGAAAGGAGGGCTGAATAAAGGTAAAGAAATAGATCAGAGTAAAAAAAGAAAAGAGGTTCACTCTGAGGACTTCAAGGGAAACTTCTCCTGCGCCAGTCTGCCTGTGTTTCTGAATCCCTGAAGGTTTCCTCAGAAGCCTAGGGAGTGCACCCCAAAAAAACTGCATTTTGAAGCTGCCCAATGAGTGCATTCTGGCTGTGGGGGTCCCCGTCCAATAAGCTGAGCTCTCTGGCCTGTGGAGGCTACCATGCTGTGCCTTTGTTCACTCTGAGGACATCAAGGGAAACTTCTCCTGCACCTGTCTGCCTGTGTTTCTGAATCCCTGATGGTTTCCTCAGAGGCCTAGGGAGCGCACCCCCAAAAAACTGCATTTTGAAGCTGCCCAGTGAGTACATTCTGGCTGTGGGGGTCCCCATCCAATAAGCTGAACTCTCTGGCCTGTGGAGGCTCCGCCCTGCTGTGCCTTTGTTCACACTGAGGACATCAAGGGAAACTTCTCCTGTGCCTGTCTGCCTGTGTTTCTGAATCCCTGAAGGTTTCCTCAGAGGCCTAGGGAGCGCACCCCCAAAAAACTGCATTTTGAAGCAGCCCAGTGAGTACATTCTGACTGTGGGGGTCCCCGTCTAATAAGCTGAGCTCTCTGGCCAGTGGAGGCTCCACCCTGCTGTGCCTTTGTTCACTCTGAAGACTGTCAACTAGAGGCAGCAGAAGAGCTCGGCCACCTCACTTCACGGCCGCGCACTTTCTAACCAATGAACCCCACCACGACACGCAGGAAAAACCATACTACAAACGTGACAATGGGGAAATCTTACAGGCAAACACCATGGACAGAGAATGAAGACAAAAGCTTGGATGACCTAATAAATTCCAACGACCTGATTAAACTCTCGGATAAGGAACTTAAAATAGCAATATGGAAGATGTTTGAAGAACTCAAAGAAAGCATAGATTGATCTGAAAAGAACACAAAGACAGATATTAGAAAACTCCAAACTGAAATAACAGATCTGAAAAACACGGTAGCTCAACTGAAAACCTCAATGAATAGCCTCGCCAACAGGGTATCAGCAGCTGAGAAGAGAATCGGAGTACTGGAAGATATGATGCAAAAAAACTCAACACAACAGAAGAAATTGGAAAAAACCTATGACAAATGACCAGGCAATGGAAAAAGTACTCAAGGAATGTGAACAGATGAAAATAAAAGTCTTTGATAAATTCAACAGAAACAACATAAGAATCATTGGAGTCCCAGAGACCCAGGTAGGAGATATCCAGGAAGAATCAACTGTCAAAGACATCATCAAAGAGATACTCCCAGACTTAAAGACTACATGCAATCAAATCCTGCATGCCCGAAGAGTACCAGCTAAAAGAGACCCAAAGAAAAACACCCCAAGGCACATCCTCATTACAATGACAAATTCCACAAATAGAGAAGAATACTGAAAGCAGCAAGATCAAAAAGGAAATGACATTCAAAGGAGAATCCCTAAGACTTGCAGCAGACATATCACAAGAACCTCTCAAGGCCAGAAGACAGTAGTGGGATATTGTGACGAGACTGAATGAAAAGAATGCCTCACCGAAAATAATGCACCCAGCCTGATTCACGTTCAGGTTTGAAGGAAGAATTCATAGCTTCATGGATAAACAACAGCTCAAAAACTTCACAGATGAAAAACCAGCATTAAAGGAAAAACTTACAGGTCTACTCTAAGACAAGAGAGACCAACAAACACAGCAAACTTATCTACAAAGATGACATTAAATCCTATGACAATCATCTCCCTCAATGTCAATGGATTAAATTCACCAATTAAAAGACACAGAGTGGAAAAATGGGTCAAAAAGATGAATCCAACCTTCTGCTGCCTACAAGAAACACATCTGAATAGTCAGAACAAACCTAGACTCAAAATCAAAGGCTGGAGGAAAACCATCCAAGCAAACAACACCTTCAAAACAGCTGGCGTGGCCATATTAATATCTGATGACACCAACTTTATACTCAGAAAAGTGGTAAGGGACAACAACGATGGACACTATGTACTAATCAAAGGATATGTGCAACAGGAAAAAATCAGACTATTAAACATATATGCACCCAATGAGAGAGCAGCAAATTATTTAATACAATTACTGACAAATCTGAAAGAAGAAATCAATAATAACACAATAATTGTGGGAGACCTCAATACGGCCCTATCAACACTTGATAGGTCAGCCAGACTGACCCAACAAAAAACATACAAGCCCTGAAAAAAATTATGGAAGAAAGAGGACTAGTAGATATATACAGGACACTCCATCCTGAAAAACCTGGATACACATTCTTCTCCAATGTACATGGGTCATTCTCCAGGATAGACTACATGCTGACACATAAAACATACCTTCATAAAATCAAGAGGATAGAAATCTTGCAGGCTACCTTGCTGAACACAGGCTCTGAAATTAGATGTGAACTACAAAGGCACACAGAAGAAAAACTTTAACAATTGAAAATTAAACGCCCTGCTACTGAAAAATTAGTGGGTCTGAGATGAAATCAAAAAGGAAATCAAAACTTCCTGGAAACAAATGATAATGAAGACACAAATTGCCAGAATCTATGCGACTCAGCAAAAGCAGTCCTGAGAGGAAAATTTATAGCTCTACAAGCACACACCAGGAAGGAAGAAGGGAACTACCTGAATAACTTAATGATGCAGCTCAAAAAATTAGAAAATGACCAACAAAAGGAACGAAAAATAGGGAGATAGAAGGAAATAACAAAGCTGAAAGCAGAACTCAATAAAGTGGAAAACCAAAAAACAATCCGAAAGATCAAACAAAGCAGAAGCTGGTTCATTGAAAAAATAAACAAGATTGATAGACCATTGGCAAAACTCACAAAGAAAGAGAGAGAAACCTGATAACTCGTATTAGAAATGAAAAGGGGGAGATCACAACAAATATTGCAGAGATCCAAAGGGTAATCAGAGAGTACTTTGAGAAACTTTATGCTACTAAACATGAGAACCTAGAAGAAATGGAAAAATTCTTGGACACTTATAACCTTCCACATTTAAGTAAGGAGGATGTAGCATATCTAAACACCTCCAACACTACTGAGGAAATTGAAACTGTAATCAAAAATCTGCCCAAAAAGAAAAGCCCAGGCCCAGATGGATTTCCTAATGAATTTTTTCAAATCATTCAAGAGGAGCTACTACCAATCCTAGGTAGGCTCTTCCATGAAATTAAAAAAAACAGTAACACTCTCAAAAAGCTTTTATGAAGCCAACATCACCTTGACACCAAAACCAGACAGAGATGCTGCCAAAAAAGAAAATTACAGACCAATATTCCTGTTGAATGCTGTTGCAAAGATCTTCAACAAAATCCTGGCAAATAGGATCCAATGCATCATCAAGAAGATCATACACTACAACCAAGTAGGTTTTATCCCAGGAATGCAAGGATAGTTAAACATCTGTAAATCTATCAACATCATACACAACATCAACAAGAAGAAAAATAAAAATAACATGATCATATCAATAGACGCAGAGAAAGCATTTGATAAGGTCCAACACCCATTCTTGATCAAAACTCTCAGCAAGATGGGAATGAAAGGAACCTTTCTCAATCTAGTTGAAGCCATCTACCACAAGCCAATGGCAAATATTATCTTCAATGGAGAAAAACTAAAAGCCTTTCCTCTAAATTTTGGTACAAGACAAGGCTGTCCGCTCTCACCACTTCTCTTCAACATAGTACTGGAAGTTCTTGCTATAGCAATCAGGCAAGAAAAAGATATCAAGGGAATCCAGATAGAAAAGGAAGAAGTCAAATTCTCATTGTTTGCAGACAACATGACACTCTACTTAGAAAACCCTAAAGACTCTACCAAAAAGCTTCTAGAAACAATAGACTCATATAGCAAGGAGGCAGGCTACAAAATCAACCTACAGAAACCAATGGCCTTTTTGTACACCAATAATGATAGGGAAGGGATGGAAGTCAGGAAGGCAATCCCATTCACAATAGTGCCACACAAACTCAAATATCTTGGAGTCAACTTGACCAAAAACGTGAAGGACCTATACAAAGAAAACTATAAAGCCCTGCTCCAATAAATAAGAAAGGACACACGAAAATGGAAACACATACCCTGCTCATGGATTGGCATGATTAACATCATTAAAATGGCAAAACTCCCCAACGCATTATACAGATTTAATGCGGTCCCCTTAAAAATACCCATGATTCTTCAAAGAAGTGGATCAAACACTTATGAAGTTCATCTGGAACAATAAACACCCTCAAATAGCTAAAGCACTTCTAGGGAAAAGGAAAATGGGAGGCATTACTTTCCCCAACTTTAAACTGTACTACAAAGGAATAGTTATCAAAACAACATGGTATTGGAATAAAGACAGACCCTCAGGTCAGTGCAATTGGTTTGAGTTCTCAGACATTGTCTCCCAGACATACAATTACCTGATTTTTGAGAAAGAAGCAAGAAATCTTAAGTGAAGCAGGGAAAAACTCTTCGACAAGTGGTGCTGGCAGAACTGGTTAGCCACTTGCAAAAAAGCAAACATAGACACCCAGTTAACATCATGTACAAAGGTAAAATCTAAATGGATTAAAGACCTTGTATTAGATATGATACCATAAGGTATATAACACAACAAGTCGGTAAAACACTCCATGACATTGAGACTAAAGGCATCTTCAAGGAGGAAACTGCACTTGCCAAACAAGTGGAAGCAGAGATCAACAGATGGGAATATATTAAACTGAGAAGCTTCTGCACCTCAAAAGAAATAGTGCCCACGATACAGGAGTCACCCACCGAGTGGGAGAAACTATTCACCCAACACCCATCAGATAAGGGGCTAATATCCAAACTATACAGGGCACTGACAGAACTTTACAAGAAAAAAACATCTAATCCCATCAAAAAATGCGAGAAGAAATGAACAGACACTTTGATAAAAGAGAAATACAAATGGCCAAAAGGCACATGAAAAAATGCTCCTCGTCACTAATCATCAGGGAGATGCAAATCAAAACAATGATGAGATACCACCTCACACCACAGAGATTGTCGCACATCACAAAGAATGAGAACAATCAGTGCTGGCGGGGATGTGGAGAGAAAGGAACTCTTTTTTTTTTTTATTTAAACACCTTGATTACATACATGATTGTGTTTGGGTTTCAGTCATGTAAAGAACACCACCTATCACCAGTGCAACATTCCCATCACTAATGTTCCAAATCTCCCTCCTCCCCACCCGACCCCCGCCTGTACTCTAAACAGGCTCTCCATTTCCCTCATACATTCTCATTATTAGGACAGTTCAGAATGTAGTTATTTCTCTAACTAAACTCATCACTCTTTGTGGTGAGCTTCCTGAGGTGAGCTGGAACTTCCAGCTCTTTTCTCTTTTGTGTCTGAAAATTATTATTGCAAGAATGTCTTTCATTTTTCTTAAAACCCATAGATGAGTGAGACCATTCTGCGTTTTTCTCTCTCTCTCTCACTTATTTCACTCAGCATAATAGATTCCGTGTACATCCATGTATAGGAAAATTTCATGATTCATCTCTCCTGACAGCTGCATAATATTCCATTGTGTATATGTACCACAGTTTCTTTAGCCATTCGTCTGTTGAAGGGCATCTTGGTTGTTTCCAGAGTCTTGCTATGGTAAATAGTGCTGCAATGAATATAGGTGTAAGGAAGGGGTTTTTGTATTGTATTCTTGTGTTCCTAGGGTATATCCCTAGGAGTGGAATAGCTGGGTCGAATGGGAGCTCGATTTCCAGGTTTTGGAGGAATCTCCATATGGCTTTCCATAGATGGCATAGATGGCATGCCGTCTAGTCCAACCTCTATGGAAAGCAATATGGAGATTCCTCCAAAACCTGGAAATCGAGCTCCCATTCGACCCAGATATTCCACTCCTAGGGATATACCCTAGGAAACCAAGAATACAATACAAAAACCCCTTCCTCACACCTATATTTATTGCAGCACTATTCACAATAGCCAGGCTCTGGAAACAACCAAGATGCCCTTGAACAGACAAATGGCTAAAGAAACTGTGTTACATATACACAATGGAATATTATGCAACCATCAGGAGAGATGAAGTCATGAAATTTTCCTATACATGGATGCACATAGAATCTGTCATGCTGAGTGAAATAAGTCAGAGGGAGAGAGAGACACGCAGAATAGTCTCATCTATGGGTTTTAAGAAAAATAAGTCAGTTTTGCAACAATCCTCAGAGACAATGAGAGGAGGGCTGGAACTTCCAGCTCACTTCATGAAGCTCACCACAAAGAGTGGTGAGTGCAGTTATAGAAATAACTACACTGAGAACTACCATAATCATGTGAATGAATGAGGGAAATGAAAAGCCTGTCTGGAGTACAAGTGGGGGTGGGGTGGGATGGAGGATGATTTGGGACATTGGTGGTAGGAATGTTGCACTGGTGAATGGGGTGTTCTTTACATGACTGAAACCTAATCACAATCATTTATGTAATCAAGATGTTTAAATAAAGAAAAAAATAAGAAAAGAAAAGAAGGAAAGAAAGAAGAAAGAAAGTTGATATAATTTATGCAGGTTATTTTCTGAAGGTTGTAGCTATATATCTAACATGAAAAACATTCATATTTTGTTGTAATTCAGGGAAATTTATGATTAAAATGAGGGTCCTGTGTTATACACACATTCATGGTCTCACCATCATGTAGGCATTTAGCAGATCAAAACTGTGCCCAGAATGGATTATTTAAACTCCAAATTGAAATAATGTATATATCAATATTTATTAGGCATAAAAATATGTGCAAAGAAATAAACTGTTGTAAATTATCTGTCATGTGAGAGAATTAGTCACTGTATGAAAAAGACAAAGTAAAAGGAAGAGTAGGACTACCTGAATCATGAAAGATCCTGGCTCTGTATGATATTTGCTTCAGCATAATTCAAGCAGGGGACTTTTCAGAGCTATGCTCAGTCTTTCAAGTTTTATTTATAAAAAGATTTCTCTTAGACTGGTCTTCAGGGTCATGCCTGGTAAATGGGGCCATGGGGGAGGGGGGGAGAGAAATTCCTCTCCTATGCATACACAAACTTCAGAGGCAGGTGCTGCACCCAGAAGACTCCACATGCCAGTTCTTCTGTGTTTCTTCAGCTGATATGTTGTGGGCTCTGGGCAGGACAGCTAGCCATAGGCCCCCTGGGCTGACCATGTAGTCAGGGGACTGAGACTCCCCCCCCACACCAGATGGGTCTTCAGGGCCATGCCTGGTAAATCGGGTTCTGGGGGGAGCGGGGGGAAGAGAAATTCTTCCCCTATGCATACTGAACCCCCTTCAGGAGTTCTTTTCTTACTAGTATTCATTTTCAGCATGACGTATACTTTTTAACAACACCCAAAAATATTCTTAATCCTTGACTGTTTCTAGGAAAAAAATATGGAATTCTCTATATTTGGAGGATAATATTCAAATAGGTCTCTAAAATCAGTGTATATGTAGACGTGACTTCCTATACAGGGATCCTCTCTGACTGCCAAGCCTAATCCATAAAGAATTCATCTATACAATGTATATAGCCCCCCTCTGATATATTTCACCTCCCCCACACCAGAGCCCCTTCTACTCCCTCATCTCCCAATCCGGATTCGTTATCTTCCCCTTAATTAACCCTCTTTACCCTCAGTTCTTTAATTTGTTAGGCACCAAGACCAACCTCCTGCCCCAACAGATTCTGTCCTTTCGCACATCCCTACAAAGCTCATTATTACTCCTTAACTCTCTCACCCCCAACCATCAGTACCCCACATTTACCTTTTTTAACTTCAATACTACACAGTCCTAATCACAGACCAAATTCGTGCATTGGATTCAACAACCCCAACTATTTCAAAAGACATAAAATGAACACATATGTCTTTTGAATATTGATAGCTATAACACTTTCTTTTTTTTTTTTTTTTTTTTTTTTTTTTTGGTTTTTGGGCCACACCCGGTAACGCTCAGGGGTTACTCCTGGCTATGCGCTCAGAAGTCGCTCCTGGCTTGGGGGACCATATGGGACGCCGGGGGATCGAACCGCGGTCCGTCTCCTAGGCTAGCGCAGGTAAGGCAGGCACCTTACCTCCAGCGCCACCGCCCGGCCCCAGCTATAACACTTTCTAAAGATTTTTTTACCATTAAGATTCTACCCACTTTTTGTCTTTTCTTCTCTTTGTGAGCTGTTCAATAAGGAATTTTGGTGGAAGAGTCCCTCAGTTTAATGCTTATGATTGAACCATGTCATGGGGATTGTTGGACTTGTTCTTATGGCCCCCATATGCGCTGATAATGTCACGTGGCATTGTTCCTTGTTTGCATAGGCACATTAAAATGGGAAAATACTATACATACAAATAAGTTCTTATCTAATAGAGATTAAAACACACAAATCTCATAGTGCAATGAGACCTTACACCCTGAACATTGATAAAATGATCTGGCACAGGCCTCAGAAGATTGGGCATCTTCCATTCACCCCTGAACCAGGGAAGCTATCTACAAAACATCCAAGTTTTTTATAACAACACCTGGAAGCAATCCTCTACCAGGGAAGACACTACCACTGCTCTGACATCGACCTGCTCAAAAGAGACTTCCCTTAACACTAAGAAGACTTGACAACAACAACGACATGCTTACAGGACAGGGTTTTCTGCATTGCCCTTTAATTGTGAGGTGAAACAAGAGGTCGCTCTGCATCATCCTGACTGCAATGTAGGACATGCAGATTCCAGAATCTTTAATACAGAAACAATAGAGACTGTGTGAAAAATAAAAGTGTATTGGCACTACAGACAATGACCTGGATTGGACAACCTAGTTTTCCTGGAGCCTAGGTTGGTCTTTTGCAGGAAACTTCAAGGGTAGGGTGTCCTTGTATTTAGGCCAAAGCTTTTCCTTTCCATGTTCCTCATATTTCGGTGGGCCTATGCAGACAATGATTGCCACTCTAATACCGTTTTTGCTGTGCTCCTTTGACTCTAATCCTTAAGAAAAACAACCCACTTAAACTTTTGAGGTTAACTTAAACTAATATGCATGTGCATGGAAATGTAAAAAAGTACTTTGCCTTCAATGTTTAAGGAGTTACAGAAGTTTTATGGCTTTAGATTGCTTTGTGTGATGCTAAGAAATATTATGTACTACAATCTGGGGACTTGAGGCAATTATACATGGGTTCTGTTTTTATTTTTCTTAATGTTCTTTGGTTTTTGGGCCACACCCGGCGGTGCTCAGGGGTCTCTCCTGGCTGTCTGCTCAGAAATAGCTCCTGGCAGGCACGGGGGACCATATGGGACACCGTGATTCGAACCAACCACCTTTGGTCCTGGGTCGGCTGCTTGCAAGGCAAACACCACTGTGCTATCTCCCCGGGCCCTCTTAATGTTCTTTGAAAGTTCAAAGTTAAGATATCAGCAATGGGACTACTGAGAATTCTGTTTATGGGTGATTGTCCTTCCACTGTAACTTTACCTTGTCCTCTTTCTTTGCATCTTTGTTCTCATACTTAAAAATAAAAAAATTAATTAATAAAATAGTTTTCTCTTAATCTTTGTGATACAGGGCTACAGCAAGTAGGTCCTTTTCTTTCCATGCAGCCAAGCTGGGTTTGATTACTGTCACCACATCGAGTCTCCTGGACACAGTCTCCTGGAGTGATCCCAGAGCTCAGAGGCAGGAGTAAGCCCTGAGCACAGCAGGGTATGACCCCAAAATAAAACAAAGCAAAACAAATCTTTGTGATACAGCCATATATAGATTGTTTTTTCTCACTACTATTTTAATTATAATGTGTAAATTGTTACAAAAATTACTATCAATTATACTTTTGATTTCTTGTCAAGGCATTTCAATGAAGAATCTGATAAGACATAAGGATCTGGTAATAGTGTGATTGCTTTATCCAACAGAGTATCACAATTTCCTTATGCATTCATGTTTGGATTTTCACTTTGTCTTCAATCATTTTTGCTAAATATAGAAGTTCTCAGGATTATTCCTGGCTCAGTGTCAGGAGTGACTCATAGTGGTCCTCAGGAGACCATAAAAGCTAAGTGCAGGGCCAGAGAGAGTACAGGAGGCAAAGCACTTCTCTTTCATGTGACCAACCCCAGTTCAATTCATGGCACCACATATGGGTAAAGAGAGCAATCACACCATTAGATCAATAAAGTAAAACATATTTGTATACATGCAGATAACAAATGTAGAGATACAGAGAAAACTAAAACTCACTTTTGCAAAGTGAGTTTTGAGGGAAAAATTTTGATCACATTAATGCTCATATTTTTAATATAATATTCTTTTTTTTTAATATTATATTCTTAAGTCTTGACTGAAACAATGACTAAAGTAGATTTTGTAAGATTTGGTTTCTCTTGCTCTATTTAATTACCTTCTAGATTTTAGGACTAATGTATTCTTAATTTATCCATTGAATAATCAAGAATGCTATTTATGAAAAAAAAAAGATCTCTGAGACAAAATGTGCAAGTAACATAGATCTTATCTAAAAATGTTTTGATTAGTTTTGGTTTGGGGACACATCCAGTGGTACTCAGGGCTTACTCTTGGCTCTGTGCTCAAGGCTCACTACTGGTGAGCTCAGGGAGCCAATAGGATGCCAGGGATAAAACCTAGGTTGAGAGTGTACAAGGCAAACCTCCTATTCCCTGTACTATGACACCAGCCTTCTAGAGAATATTTATTTCAAAACTTTGCCACTCATACTTAATTTATCTTGAGAAAACTATAATTTGTATAGATGTGTATTATAGTAAAGTCATTTAGAATATCTGTCAAAGTAATGTGTTTAGTAGGATCAAAACTTGTACATTGAAGGTAATTTCTGAAGACAACACTTATGTTCCAAATATGGCTGAGACAATCTATTGAAAATAGGAAATTCTGCAATAGCACAGGTGGTAATGTGTTTGCCTTGCATGCAACCAACCCAAGTTTGATCCCTGGTATCCTACATGGTTCCATGAGCCTGCCAGGAATAATTCCTGAGCTCAGACCCAGGAGTAATCCCTCAACAATGCTGGACATAGCTCCAAAAACAAACAAACAAACAAACAAAAACAAAATTAAAACAAAACAAAAAACAAAAATGAAAATACAAATTCTAATTGACAAATTGGCATTTAAGTAATAATTACATGCTAATATAAACTATAAATATAGTGGCATTGCTCCCTGGAGTAAGATGAGCTGACCCCAGCAACACTCAGAAAACAGAATGTCAGTTCAAAAATAGGAAGAGGCTTCTCAAGAAGATGTCTACTAGGTCTCAAGGAAGACAGTAGATAACAGCTCTTTAAACACATGTGCATACAGACACAAGTCACCATTCAGTTGTGCTCAACAGCCTCAAACCATTCTAGAGATACAACTTCCAAAACTAATCACCACATCAGCCTTATGTTAAAAATATAATGGTCATCATTTTTACTTACATTCTTCTCCCAACTACTACCACATTCCCTCATCATCACTGTGAATGCAGAATCTTTAAGGTTTTGTAATTGCTATTGCCTCTTAAATTAATGGATTCACTCATCTGGAATCAGTAATGTGCTAAATGGATGCAAAGTTTTTCTGGTTCCAGGTTTACCTGTTGGCCTGCTCAGTCTTCTGTGCTGCCTGGACAGGGAACCATGTGAGGGCTGGCAATCAGGTGGGGCAACCTGCCTTACACTGTCACCCATGCTACAAGGATGGTGCTCAGAACCCTTTAGGGCCATTAATATTATTCCAGTCCTTAATCATCCATTGCCAATATACTGATTTCTAGTTATTCTACCATGAAGCACAAAGGAAGACTAATTGGCTTCTCCCTATTACACCAGTGCCACTATCACCTCTTACCCAGTTGTAGAAATGGCTTCTAACTATTCTCCCTTTGCTTCTGTTCCATAAACCTTAACTACAAGTCAATCTCGAAATGAAAATGAAGTGCCCTTCAAGGCTCTAATAACTTCTTATTGGTCTTTGCTCTAGGCTACAAAGCCCCTTACAGGTCCTATATGGATTCTGATTTCATCTCCACCACTCTCTCTCCGGCTCTGCTCCAGCTCTCTGTGTCCTCCCTAGTTCAGTTTTCTACTCCCTCTACCTTGTAGGCAGGTTTTGGCTCATTTATCCCAAGCCTACAGACATATTTTAGTTGCTCACCCTCTGCTTTCACTTCTTTCATGAGTCTTAAACTGTAGAACATAGTCTTTTTGCTCATATTTTGTCCCTGCTATATGCTCATGCATTCATGGATGACACACTGTAAAATGTGAGTCATTTTGAAGAAGAGGCTTGCAATATCTTCTATCCACTAAAACTGGAGGATCCAGAGTAGTGCCTAGCCCAAGGCAGGTAATTTGAAAAAACATCATTGAGTCAGTGAATGTATCATTCTGTCAGGTGACCATTTCTTGGGCTCCAAGAAATGACCCTCTCGTGTACTTGGCACTCTTCTTGTTTGTGTTTTTAGTTTGGGAACCATATTCAGTGGATCTTGAGTGGGGAATTCTTGGTTTTGTGCTCAGAGGTACTCAAAGGACCATGAGGATCAAAGCTAAGCCTCCTGTATACAAAACTCAGACTATCTGAGCATTTCTGCAGTTCATTCTCCTTAAATAATTCCTTTATATACTTATTTATTATTCATACATATATAGAGTTTTTAGCACTATTATATTAGTCCTGGATCATCTATGTCATTTCCAGCATTGCTGAATAAGTCTTGAATATACCTTCCAAAATGTTCTTTCCTTCATACTTAGATCTTGATATTGAAATTGTGAGCAAGCAAGGAAACTTCATGTATAGCTTGGAAATTCAAAGAATACATACTTTCAATTTGATTGAGAGAATACTTGTTGTAGGACCATACTTATTTTCCTTTGGGGTAGTCTCAATTGAAACCAGCACTGACTACTACTTATATAGTCCTGGACTCAGGGACTAGCTCCACAGGACTTCTCCTCCAAGCTCCCAGTGATAGTAGAAGTGTGAGTGCTGGAGCTTGTAAGTGAGTGGGGGGGAGTTCTTCATGTATGAAAGGAATTGGTGAAGGAACTTCTTCCCCTTTTGTAATACCCATTGATACTTAAGGAAAAGTATGAACTCGTTTTGAGTAGGAAGCTGAGGACTGGGAAAAGTATTTGGGGAAAAGGTACCAGAATAATGGTGGAGGGAAGTAGACACCTGGGTGGAGAATGTGGTGGTGGAATAATTCATGTATAAAACCCTACTCATGTTTGTAAACCACAGAACCCAAAGTTTAAAATTTCAAAAAAAAAAATCTTAGGATAATAAGTGTGCTTTGCTAGACACAGCTATGGGATAGGGACTCAACCTCGGGCTATAGCATAAAGAACAGGACTAGAATGCCCACCTCATTAACAGCTCATTTGCACTTGCTGTTTAGACTCTCAAGAAGTTTAGCAGAGGCCAGACTGAGGCAGCCAAAGCACAAAACCAGTGACTTCCAAAGCCTGAGAAACCACAGACTCTGACTGTTGGCAGTGTAAGTAGAATGAAGGGATGAGGCATGCCTGTGCATAGTTAAAAATTGGGGGAATAGGCCAAAAAAATGATTCAATGAAGACAACACATGTTTTGCAGGCTGGCGCTCTGGTTCATCCCCAGTGGCACTGTATGGTTTTCCAAAGCAATGAATTGAGGATAGTCCAAGTACCATTGTGTATCGCCCCCAAACAAAAACAAACAAAAAGCATAAGGGTTAGTTTTCTAGTTTTACATTTTAAAAATGTTGCTTTTATTTTTATTTTCTCTGTTATTTCAGAGAAAATTCCCTGTTACTGCCCTGTTACTTCAATAATGCCTATCATATTTTCATGTATATATCACCTAAATTGTTGCCAAAAAATAAAAAAAAGTTTCACAACAGTGAAACTATAGAATTTCTAAGACTGAAATGCTATCACTCTATGAATGGTGTTGTGCAGATAACTGAACACAATTTAAAGAGGCCAGGTAGGTATTAACTTACCTATCAATATAGGAAGATATATTTCTTTTTTTTTTTAATTTTTAATTATGAGAACAAAGATGCAAAGAAAGAGGACAAGGTAAAGTTATAGTGGAAGGACAATCACCCATAAAAGAATTCTCAGTAGTCCCATTGCTGATATCTTAACTTTGAACTTTCAGCCAAAGAACATTAAGAAAAATAAAACAGAACCCATGTACAATTACTTTGTCCCTCAAGTCCCCAGATTGTAGTACATAATATTTCTTAGCATCACACAAAGCAATCTAAAGCCATAACACTTCTGTAACTCCTTAAACATTGAAGGCAAAGTACTTTTTTACATTTCCATGCACATGCATATTAGTTTAAGTTAACCTCAAAAGTTTAAGTGGGTTGTTTTTCTTAAGGATTAGAGTCAAAGGAGCATAGTAAAAACGGTGTTAGAGTGGCAATTATTGTTTGCATAGGCCCACAAAATATGAGGGACATGGAAAGGAAAAGCTTTGGCCTAAATACAAGGAGACCCTACCCCTGAAGTTTCCTGGCAAAAGACCAACTCTAGGCTCTAGCAAACTAGTTTGTCCAATCCAGGTCATTGTCTGCAGTGCCAATACACTTTTATTTTTCACACAGTCTCTGCTGTTGGTATCATGTTTCTGTATTAACGATCCTGGAATCTGCATATCCTATATTGCAGTCAGTATGGTGCAGAGTGTCCTCTCATTTCACCTCACAATTAAAGGGCAATGCAGAAAACCCTGTCCTGTAAGCAGGTCGTTGTTGTTGTCAAGTCTTCTTAGTGTTAAGGGAAGTCTCTTTTGAGCAGGTCGATGTCAGAGCAGTGGTAGTGTCTTCCCTGGTAGAGGATTGCTTCCAGGTGTTGTTATAAAAAACTTGGATGCTTCGTAGATAGCTTCCCTGGTTCAGGGGTAAATGGAGGATGCCCATTCTTCTGAGGCCTGTGCCAGGTCATTATATCAATGTTCAGGGTGTAAGGTCTCATTGCACTACGAGATTTGTGTGTTCCAATCTCTATTAGATAAGAACTTATTTATATGTATAGTATTTTCCCATTTTATGTGCCTATGCAAACCAGGAACAATGCCACATGGTGTTATCGGCGCATATGGGGGCCATAAGAACAATCCCCATGACATGGTTCAATCATAAGCATTATGATTCCGTAATTCCTTATTCTTCCACCAAAATTCCTTATTGAACAGCTCATAAAGAGAAGACAAGATAAACAGTGGGTAGAATCTTAACGGTAAAAGAATATATAGAAAGAGTTATAGCTGTTAAAGAAAATACACATAAAATATTCAAAAGACATATGTGTCCATTTTATGTCTTTTGAAATAGTTGGGGGTTGGTAAATCAAATGCACGACTTTGGTCTGTGATTAGAACTGTGTTTTAAACTGAAGTTTAAAAGGGTAAATGATGGTTGGGAGTGGGAGAGTTAAGGAGTAATAATGAGCTTTGTAGGGGTGAGTGAAAGGGCAGAATATGTGGGGACAGGAGGTCGGTCTTGGTGCCTAACAAATTAAAGAACTGAGGGTAAAGTGATTTAATTAAGGGGAAGATAATGAATTCGGATTGGGAGATGAGGGAATAGAAGGGGCTCTGTGTGGAGGAAGGGAACTATATCAGAGGGGCTATATACATTGTATAGATGAATTGTTTATGGATTAGGCTTGGTAGTCAGAGAGGACCACTGTATAGGAAGTCACATCTACATATACACTGATTTTAGAGACCTATTTGAATATTATCCTCCAAATCTAGGGAATTCCATTTGTTTTTCCCTAAAAAACAGTCGAGAAATAAGAATATTTTTGGGTGTTGTTAAAAAGTATATATGTCCGCACGCTTTTGAAAATGAATAACAGTAAGAAGAGAACTCCTGAATGAGGTCCAGTCTGGGGTGGGGGGATCTCAGTCCCCTGGACTAAGTGGTCAGCCCAGGGGTCCTATGGTTAGCTGTCCTGCCCCCAACATACCAGCTGAAGGGAAACAGAAGAACTGGCATGTAGAGTCTTCCGAGTGCAGCCCTACCTCTGTAGTTTGTGGATGCATAGGGAGGAATTTCTCTCCCCCCTCTGCCCCCAGGGCCTGATTAACCAGGCAGGGCCCTGAAGACTCGTCATGTGTGGGGGATCTCCCTCCCCTGGACTAAGTGGTCAGCCCAGGGGGCCTATGGCTAGCTGTCCTGCCCAGAGCCCCCAACATACCAGCTGAAGAGAAACAGAAGAACTGGCATGTGGAGTCTTCTGGGTGCAGCCCTGCCTCTGTAATTTGTGGATGCATAGGGAGGAATTTCTTTCCCCCTTCTCCCCCCAGGGCCTGATTAACCAGGCATGGCCCTGAAGACCCATCTGGTGTGGGGGGATCTCAGTCCCCTGGACTAAGTGGGGGCCTATGGCTAGCTGTCTTGCCCAGAGCCCTAGCATACCAGTCGAAGACACCCAGAAGTCCTGGCATGTGGAGTCTTCTGAGCCTAGTACCTGCCTCTAGGAAGATATATTTCTATAATAGATATTCACACCTTCATTTCTGAGGAGCCCAGGCAAGGATCGCCCTCTGATTGCCCTTCCCCAATCTTTCCTTAACCATAAACTTATCACACCACCATTCCCAACTTATCATGATGCTTTAAAGGAAGCCAAAAAGCAACTGACAAAGAACCAAAGGGATTTTCATAGGTAAGTTTATAGCATATTATTGTTAAATATAAAATCAGTTAGATTTTAGATTCCCTTAGACCTGAAGCCATCCTAGAAATTGGCTTTCATGAATCTCCTTATTCTACTGAGGGGGGAGGCATATTTGAGCATTTTATAAACTCAGAGACTCAGGTAAGCCTGAAGGTTTTATGTGGTAGAGATTGTTCTACCACAGGGATTGAAGGAGAGAAGAAAGCATGGCTGTGGTCTGGTTGTGGGTATAAGCGAATATGGAGAGACCAGGAAAAAACATTGAGAGTAGAGATGGAAGGATTGTCCATTTGAAAAGGTAAGTGCTGGGAAAAACAGGTGGTTGACTGTCATAGTTCCCTGGAGCTAACCATAGCTATAGGAGTGGAATTCTGAAATGTTTCTTAGAAAAATGATCTCAATGTTATTGGATAATTTAAGCGGGAGGGTGGTTTTATTCTTCTGAAAAAATTTATTATTTACACCGATTTTTTCATGTGGATATTGTTCAGGCATAATGTTTCTAAACACATCCACCAACAGAGTCCATCAATCATGGTCCCAGTTCTTGTCTCAGCCCCCTCCTCATCCAACTAACTTGGTTGTACACATCAGTTCTCAGCATTTGTTAACGTGTTATCATTGTTTCGCCTCTGATCATAGGAAAGAAATTATTCAGTATTTGCCCTTTACAGTTTGTGGTGCTTAATATAAATGACTCTTGGTGGCAAATCAAGTGTTCTTGTGTCAGGAAACTAGAAATAGTATCGACACATAATTCCATCTGCTTTATGACAGCAAACTAGCAGGACCTAAGTCTGCCCCTAAGAACAAGATTAGACGTTGTATTACCCTAAAGCAGAAAAAGAGTGGGCATGCTCCTATTAGGTGCCTGATGCTCTTCACAAAATTTCAAGCAACATGGGGTGAGATCCCTGTAAGAGGCCCCGTGAAAGCAGCAGGAAAGTGTCCAGATCATGCTGTCGTCTTGGTAGGGGCTTTAGTGTTTTTGGAGGGAATATGCTGAGGGATTCTTACACCAACCAGAGCACAGAGAGATATGAAGGAGTTGGTTTGTGGAAATCAGAATAATGTTGATTTATTCTTTCCCAAACAGGAATGTCTGCTTTATTTTAAACTTTAACTCCAAACTTTGATCTTACAGAATAAGCCATAAAATTAATGAAGAAATAAAATTCCTAAGACAACGGCAGAAAAAAATTGACAAGGAAATTTATAGGTTTGTTTCTTATTCAACTTTGCAGTACTTCAAAACGTTTTAACTGAACAAATGTGTAGCATCAAACCACAATGGGTTTATTTGGAGAAAATACATAAAATATCTGCAAAAAAAGTTTTTTTCCCCTCCAGTTCTTTTCTACTAACACACCAGCTTTTCTTACAACACCAACCACTTGGAAATTAAGCTAGTTGCTAAATGTTTTCATTACCTTTTTACTCAAGTCCTAAGGCTTAGCTGAAGCATTTTTAAAAACTAGCTACGATGTGTGTGTGTGTGTGTGTGTGTGTGTGTGTGTGTGTGTGTGTGTGTGTGTGTGTGTGTGTGTATGGGAGGCAGAACAATAGTATAGCAGGTAGGGCACCTGTCTTACACACATTTGATGGAGTTTGATCCCCTGCACCTTGTATCATCACCTAAGCCTACTGCTGTTGTAGAGCCAGGAGTAAATCCTGAGCACCACTAAGTGTGGCTCAATTTCAAAGAAACAAAATCTGTCTATGGGGGCTGGAGAGAGCATAGTGGTCAAAGCACTTGCCTTGCAGGTCACTTACCATGGTTTGTTCCTCTGCCCCTACTGGGGTTCCCCGAGCAAGGATATCTGCCCTCAGGAAGATGTTAGAAAACATCTTATCAGAAATTAGAAAACAACCTATTCAGCTGAACTTAGTGCACTAAGTTCTTTTTATTCTTTTGCTCTTCTTCTACATGAACAGCTGTCTCCAGTAAAGTGAGAAAAATCCAGACAGATTCATTTGCTTTATATACTATAAATATAAAAAGTTATAAAGTACTAAGACTAACCCTATTCTTCCACCATACCCATAAACACAGAATACATGTGTGAAATTCTCCCCTCAAGAAGCCCAAAAAATCTATTCTGGGCAGCAGCCCCAATGCCCTACATCACATTACTGACTTCAAATTAGTTCACTTCTCACCAAAAATCTTATCTCTCAGTTTTCCCTTTCATAAGACCTAAATTATAACATCTGATTTCAGGTAACTTTTTGCAGATTTCCAAAAATTAAATCTGCACAAAATAGGATTTCTCAAGCTAGGCAATACAAAAGAATGTGGAACAGTTTTCAGAGCACTCAAATATGTTTCAGACAATGGCACATTATTAGGGAAAGAGGAAAAATACTTCATTTGGCTATTTAATTCCCATAGGCCTGTTAAATTTATAGGCACATTTTTGAGTTTCTAACTAAACATTTTTTTACAGAAAGAACTAGAGAGAAAAGACAATTGGAAAGGTGGGAATTGGGTAGTGGTGAGAGTTTGTAAACTAAATATATTAAAATAGCTTAGTGCCTGGATTGCATTTAAAATTCACAAGATCTGACTTTTACAGTATGACACATATCTCAATAAAGCTGATATTTGAGAAGGGTGATTGTAAAGTACAAGAGATAGTTGAATGATGGGTTGATTCTCACTAAGTGAAATGACCAGATTCAAGAGATGATGTAATACTCTATCTTCTAAGTTTTATGGGGAAATGTAGATTTCCAGTGGTTTTGAATAAAACTGGCGACCCAAACTGTAAAAGCCAAATTTGAGAAAAGCAAAGAAATACCCAAAGGGTAAGTAGGAGTGAATAGAAAAACAAAACAACAAACAAACAAACAAAAAACTGCCTTATACCTATTTTACTTTTCCTCTTATCCTTATTTTCTCCTGCCATTGTTTTTTTGTCCCAAATCCTTAGTTTTCCTTGCATCTAACCTCACTCAGAGATCACTGAAAAGGTTCTGTTTGCCTCCTAAATTCAACTATTCAACTCCTTCATGAATATTTAATGAGTGCTTTGTGAGAGAAATTATAAATTATTGGACTCCTGCCCTCAGCGAGCATTTCACTTGAGCACTTGCAATGTCCATTTCTTTCTCTCCAGATCTTTCTTCACCTTGTTTGTTCCTTTGACTCTTCTCTCCTCACTAATGATCCCTAAAATCTGCAGTGCAGCCTGCTAAGTAGAATGAATTAAGGGAATACCATGGGCATCCTCTCACTGAACGACACTGCTTGTTACTACTAGATACTGTGCCTAACTCTGAGGATGAAGTGATACTGCTTAAATTAAATTCCTGTTACATGATAGGGTCTAAAATTGTTTCTCATTTCTAATAGAGGATTAGAAAATTATAGTTCCATCTAGTTTTTAAGATTATTACATGGGTAACTGATTTTATCTAACATGTTCACAAGCAAGTAAGACACTACATAAAAGTTGGCTTTGAATTGTTGTCATTTAATACACTTTGAAAGACTTAATTTTGCTTATTTTATGATTAGACTCCAAGGAAAAGCTTTAAAGCAACCTGTTGAAACTCTGGCTGAATTTGAAAACTTTCTATATTCACTGGTATGTATCTTCTTTGAAAAAAAAAACAAACAAACCCAGAATTTATTATCAAACTGTTTGATAATAGATGAGACCATTTCAATAGCAATTTGTTACAGTGACAGAATGTTTTTATCACTAGTCTTGTATAACATAGAATTGAATGTATTAATATTTAATTTATATAGTATATGTAAAATATATAATGTAGTATACATTATAGTATATACAGCTTAGTATATATCAAACATGCACATTATATGCAATATATCACATGGTATAATAATATATTTAGAGCATATTATCACTTAATCTTGTTTCCTTTTTCTTTTTCTTTTATTTATTTTTTGAGATGATCAGGGGTTACTCCTGACTCTGCACTCAGGAATCACTCCTGGCAGTAGTCGGGGGATCATATAGGATGCTGGCATGGAACCCAGGTCAGCCATATGCAAGGCACTTGCCTTATCCACTTACTATCTCTCCAGCCTCCAGTTCTTAAATTTTTAGTAACCTATATGCACAATTAGAATGATCTCTATTTTACACTGCATGCTCTATTGTTCCCATTCATGGAACTGCCCATGGTTTAGTTTGCGCAAATGAAGATTTCCAAGGCAGTCAAAAATATAAGCTCATTAGATATTTAAAATCATACTTTATTTTCTATCAACAATTCAACAAAACATTGGATTCTGGCAGAATGATTCTCTCAATAAACAGAGGTTGTAAAGCTCTAACTAGAACTCTTAAATAAACAAAGTAAAGATACTATTTATATTTCCAGCCCGACCCCTTTTTCCTCCTCAGTAGCCTGTAGTTTAAATCTGATGGGACTTTTCTCCAAGGAAAGAAAATGTAGATAATAATTAATTGCATCTAATTTTGTTTTTGTTTTATAATAATAAACCCAAAGGTTGGGCATTCATTTTGGGGGGGGGTTCATACCCAACTGTGCTCAGGACTGATTCCTGATTCTGCACTCAGGAATCATTCCTAGCAAGCTTAAGGTTCTCTATGAGGTGCCAGGGATCGAACCCAGGTTGACCATGTGCAAGCCTCCAAAGGTTGGACATTCTAAGGTCAGAGATAGTAAAGAACGTTTCATTTTTTTTTTTTTTTGGTTTTTGGGCCACACCCGGTAACGCTCAGGGGTTACTCCTGGCTATGCGCTCAGAAGTCGCTCCTGGCTTGGGGGACCATATGGGACACCGGGGGATCGAACCGCGGTCCGTCTCCTAGGCTAGCGCAGGTAAGGCAGGCACCTTACCTCCAGCGCCACCGCCCGGCCCCAAGAACGTTTCATTTTAAGTGTGTCAGGCTTTCACTTAACATTAAGAACAATTTCTGTTGGCTATTAGTGTAACATAAAGAGAGGTCAAATCTAATCAAATTTGTCTATGAACAAAATAAAAATGATTAGTTGGAACTGATCATTTTGGACAAGAACTGGATGTGAAAAAGAATAAAGTAATGTGCATGGTACGTCTTCATTAGCCATAGTGAAAAAACAGTATCAAAAAAGAGAGTGAGGCAGACAGACAGACAAACAGAAAGAAAGTAAAATGCCTGCCCGGAGACAGTGGGGAACTAGTGGAGGGAGGGAAATTGGGGACATTGGTGGAGGGAAATGTGCACTGGTAAAGGTTGGTGAAGGTTGACTGAAACTCAACCATGAACAATTTTGTAACCACTGTTCTTAATTAAAGTAATTATAGGCATATAAAAAAACTGTGTACATGGGGCTGGAGCAGTGGCATAAGTGGTAGGTAGCCTTGCAAGTGCTGACCTAGGACAGACCCTGATTTGATCCCCCCCATCCCATATGGTCCCCCAAGCCAGGAGCTCATAGCCAGGAGTAACCCTTGAGCATCACCGGTGTGGCCCAAAAACCAAAAACAACAACAACCACCACAACAACAAACCACCCCAACCCAAAAAAACCTGTTTACATAATAGTAAGCAAATAGGGCAATTCTTTACTCCACAAAAAAAAAAAAAAAAAAAAAGAATTCCGTGGGGGCTGAAACTATAGTTCAGCAAATAAGGCACTTGCTTTGCATGCAGCCAATCCGTATTTAATCCCCAGCACTCTAGATGGCTTCCCAAACATCACCCCAAATCTGGGTGCAGAACCAGAAGTCACTCCTGAGCATCAATGGTTTGGTAGAAAAAAAAAAAAAAAAGATTCTTTCTCCCATTTGTCTTGGTCTCTCTTCCATACAATTCATAAAAGCATGCACACAGAGAACTGTTTATCAAGTTTAAGGAAACAGCGAAGCAAATGTGCTGGGAAAGGCTACAGTCAGTGTCGGGGAAACCACATGGAACTGTAGCCCCCAAATACCTGGGGGAGAGTAAGGTGGGAGGAAGAATTTTTGAGGGGCATGGATTGGCCTACATTTGGGTTGCTGGTTAAATGCCTGATTCTAGAGCTCTTCAAAAATGACATGCAAATTTCTAGAATATATGTGGAGGCAAACCCCTCACTCCTACGGAGCCTTCTGAATATGCCATGTTTACCCATATTCATATACTTAGGTCATCCAGTCTTCCTCTCCAGCTTTCAAGTAATACTCATCCTTCAGGGTCTGTTCAAATTCCATCTTTTGTATGAGGCTTTTTTCCTCAGTGACCTTAGACTTCTTTTCAAACAAAGTTTGTTATCACTCATAATGTCTAGACTAATACTTACTGATGGTTTGATTGAAAAAGTTTGTTTTCTTCATGCTAAACACCAAGAGAAATATGACCTGATTTAGAACAACAAAATTTTCTAAAATAGAATGATCATGGAAATTTTTACTCACCTATTACTAAGAAGAAATCTCCTGGTGAAAAATGCACATGAAATAGCAAAGCAACTTGGCAAGTACCTTTTATCCCTACAATTATCTATATATCTTTAATAAATTACATGCCAATAAAAATTTTGTAGAAAACATCAACATATTAAAAATTAAAAGATTATAACTTTAAATCAATTCATATTTTATACTATTAGTTTTAAAAACCTATACAATAGTTCAACAAAATTGACTCTTAATTTTCCAAAGTACTTATCCTTGAGCAATAAAAATGTGCCGTAAGTTTGTTTTAGAATAGATTTCCCAGTACCATTATTTCCAGATTTGAGAGTTTAATGTTTTAATTTTTCAATTATGGTATAATGTGATTTTTTTATAGTCAGTCCTGCTGCACCAGGCCCATCACCAGAGTGCAAAGTTCCCTCCACTAATCTACCAAGGTCCTTTCTCCCACCTTTCCTCCAATACCCTCCCACCACAGTTCTTTAGCCTGAATCTCTGTTTACATTGGGTATAGTCTAATCATGTGTTTTGTTTGTTCATACTCCACAAAAAGTCATATGATCTCATAAATTTGCCTTTTTCTTGTTGACTTTCTTTGATTCCATTCAAGTTGCAGCAAACTGCAAAATTTCTTTTTCTCATAGCTGGGTATTATTCCATTTGTACCTATAACAAACTTTCTTTATTCACTCATCTTTTGCTGAACACCTGAGTTGTTTCCAGATCTTGATTATTGTAAATAATGCTTCGCTGAACATAGGCCCATATTTTCTTCTGAAATGTTTTGTGGAGCTTTACAATGAAGTTTACTTTCCAAGGAATTTTCCTTTCCTTGGTATTTTCCTATGTGTCTAATATTTAGAAACATGGAACAGTCCCTTTGTATATGTTTAGCCTACAGCTTAACTACCTATTAAAGAATTTATCTTGGGCTATATATACTTTTATTAAGAGAAATGAAAGGGAATTTGGAATGACATATTTTCATTGTGGTATATATTTAGTAAGTTGAAGTAATACTGTTTTCAAATACTTCTTGGGAAATGTGACTATTTTCTTCGAAAATATATTACAACCAGCTTTTTCTTAGCCTCTCTGAAGCTGAAATTTAGAATAATATCCAATCTTTGTGGTACATATTAATGATCAAAAACAACCTGCAGAATAATTACACTGTGCTATATTCCTGATAACATACCTTAAGATCATTGCTTATATAGTAAGATGATCTTTGTCTAAATCTAACTTTTGGGAATTAGTAGTGTACAGGGTACAGGGGAGAAAGAAAAGACTTGAAGTATCTTTCACTTAAGTTTCTTTATTAAGTGAAAAATAAAGCTCAAGAAAAAAAAAAACACCTGAGAATATGGTATAGATGGTTAAAACAATTTTTAATAAACCTGGGATTTTCATAATAAATCAATATCTTACAAAGGTATTTGAGTGAAATTTCTCATTTTTTTAATTAAGGAAACTTCATGTTCAAGTAAATAATGTTCTAGAAAAAATTTGATTCCTTATTTTATTATTTTTATTTTAGCAGTGTCCTACATCTCAAATCGAGAGTGATTTTTTTGCATCATTATCACCCTCTTCATCAGTGAAGGAAGACTACAATCCTGAAGAATTACAAAAGAAATCAGAATTAAAACAATAATTAAGAATATTGCATACAAATCAATTTTACTGGCTTAGTTGCAGCAATATGTTTTATTCAAGTTGAATCCATGAAGTCAGTATTGAATTTTGTTTTCACCATTCATTTGTAAATCAATAAATCTTATCAAACCATTCTTAAGATATCTGTCCAAGCTTACACTTAGCTCTTATTGGTAGAAAACATATTTTACGATGGAAAATATAATCATTATAAAGCATTATAAATCATTAAAAAAAGAGAGCTTTTAACCAATTCTTTGGAAATAAATTTTGATAATACCAACCATTCATCATAATACAAAACAGAAAGAAGATTAATTTACTGTGGCGTACAAAGTCCTGCCAAGCTCAAAATGCCCCAAATAGTTTCACTGAGATTTTTTGCATTGTTTAAGCCTCAAAGAAAACCAAAGCCCCACCTCCAGGTTTGGTAGCAAACAGTTTCTGCTTCTCAGGTGCTAAGCCTCGATTGCTTTTCTGATAATAAACTTCGTGGACATTTGCTAGGAAGCTGGAAAGCTTGTCAGCAGGTACTACTGATACGGTACAGCCACCCCATCCTGCTCCGGTAAGTCGAGATCCTTGAGCGCCAAACTTCCTAAAACAGTTAAAAAAAAAAAAGAAAGAAAGAAAGAAAGAAAGAAAGAAAGAAAGAAAGAAAGAAAGAAAGAAAGAAAGAAAGAAAGAAAGAAAGAAAGAAAGAAATATAAGTTAAAATGAGAGCAATTTTCTGGGTGCTTATAGAAAGAACACAGGGCCTGCCCAAGTGTGTGGATAAATGTGTGTGTGTGTTTGGGGGTGGGGGAAGGTATGATGGAGAGCAGGTTAATGGTAGATTAGTGAAGTCACATACTTGACGTTACAACATTTTACACTATTTTAGAAGGTTATCTGAAATTTAATCATACCTAAAATTGATACCGGTTCTTACTCTTAGTAGTAAAAGTTAGAACTGTGTTTGACTCATGAGGGCTTCACGATACTGTCTTAACTTAAAAGAAAACATGAAACAAACAAACAAAAAAAAACCCTCCACTTGAAAAGTTTTATAGCAAGTCCAAAAATGATCAGAAGAGAGCAAAGAAAAAACAGACAATAGACAGGATCAACACTATGAATAAGAAAGTTTCTCCAAATGTAACATACCAAATGTAAAATACAATGCAATATCTACAAATAGGGCTTTTTCCAGTGGTTACACATTAGGGCTGGCTATTCCATGTAAGAGCATGATACCCTAGAACAGGGGTCTCAAACTCGTGACCCGCGAGCCGTTTGCGGCCCTCCGTACAACATTTTGTGGCCCGTGGCCGGCCTTCAAATATCACAGTATTCGTGATTATTCACTTACCAAATAATCACAATAAAAATTGCATTAGTAAGAAAAAAATCTCATTAAACATTAGCATACCCCAAGCAGTTCCGTTTGGAGTATGCAAATGTTTAATGCGATTTTTTGCGATTTTTTTTCTTACTAATACGATTTTTTATTGTGAATATTTGGTAAGCGAATAATCGCGAATACTTTGTGCCTAGCACAGACGTTATTTCCGCTGCTCCTGCCCGCTGTCCTTTGCATTATTGGAGGCCTAAGGGAGAGAAGTTTATGACAGAATTAGATTTTGTCATACCTTCATCATGACTTCATCAAAGCCTGCAGTAAAGAGAAAGATTGATGACAAGCACAGACAATTTCAGGAAAAGTAGGAGACGCAGTATTTCTTTGTTGAGCACAAGGCCATCCCCACGTCTTATTTGCTCAAAGAAAGTTGCAGTGCACAAGGAATACAACTCGAAACGCCATTATTCAACTAAACATGCTGAGAAATGTGCAAAATGTCAAGGAAATGAGAGAGCCAAGCGGGTTACCAGTCTTAAAGCATGTCTAATGAGGCAACAAGATTTCTTCAAGAAAGCAACCAAAGAGAATGTTGCATCAGTGGAAGCTAGTTACATGGTTAGTGAGATGACTGCTAAGGCAGGGAAACCATTCACAGGAGAGTTTGTTAAAAAAAAAATGCATGTTACAGGCTGCAAGTATTATCTGTCTGGAAAAGAAAGGTCAGTTTAGCAAAATCAGCCTTTCTGCCAACACTGTGGAAGAGCGCATTTCTGACATGTCAAGTGACATCATCAACTGTGTGAGAAAGCCAAATGTTTTGATGCATACTCAGTTGCTCTTGACGAGGGCACAGATATAACAGACACTGCGCAGCTCACAATTTATGTCCGTGGTGTTGATTGAAATTTTGAATTGACAGAGGAGCTGCTCACAATAATTCCAATGCATGACCAGACCATCGCTAATGAGATATTTTGGCATCTGTGTGATGCCATTGAGAATGCAGGTTTGCATGGAAGAGGTTTGTTGGAATAATAACCAATGGTGTGCCATCGATGACAGGGAGGAAAAATGGGCTGGTGGCACTTGTTCAAAAAAAAAAACTTAAAGAGGGTGTAGAGAAGGCCATTGCTCTTCATTGCATTATCCATCAGCAGACCCTTTGCAGTAAATGCCTGCCGTGTGACAATGTGATGTCTGTTGTAAAATACATCAACCAAATCAGATCCAGGGGCTTAAAGCATAGGAGGTTCTGTGCTTTTTTAGAGGAAATGGAGTCAGAATATGGAGAAGTGCTCTATTTCACCGAGGTACATTGGCTCAGCAGGGGAAATGTCCTGAAAAGATTTTTTGAGTTGAAAGAAGTGAAAGCCTTCATGGAGAAGGATGGGAATGCTGTTTCTGAGTTGAGTGAGCACAAATGGCTCATGAACTTAGCTTTTCTTGTTGACATCACACATAAGCTGAATGTACTAAACAAGATGTTACAAGGCCCGGAGCAGCTTATCAGTGCTGCCTATGACAACATGAGAGCATTCTCCACAAAACTTGTGTTATAGAAATTCCAGCTCTCTCAGACAAACCTTTGCCATTTCCCAGCATACAAGGAACTTGTGGGTGCAGGCATACCATTCAGTGGTGAGAAATATGTTGATGCTATTTTTTTTTTTTTTTGGTTTTTGGGCCACACCCGGCGGTGCTCAGGGGTTACTCCTGGCTGTCTGCTCAGAAATAGCTCCTGGCAGGCACGTGGGACCATATGGGACACCAGGATTCGAACCAACCACCTTTGGTCCTAGATTGGCTGCTTGCAAAGCAAACGCCGCTGTGCTATCTCTCCGGGCCCATGTTGATGCTATTTTTAAGCTAGAGAAGAAATTTGATCACAGATTTGCAGACTTCCAAAAGCACAGAGCCACTTTCCAAACTTTTGTGGACCCCTTTTCCTTTGATGTGCAAGATGCCCCTCCTGTGCTTCAAATGGAGTTCATTGACCTTCAATGCAAATCTGATCTCAAAGCCAAGTTCAGGGAGATTAGTGGAAAAGCAGACATGCATGGGCAATTTTTGAGAATATTGCCCCCCAGCTTCCCTGAGCTTTCCCGAATATTCAAGTGCACCATGTGCCTTTTTGGGAGAACATATTTGTGTGAAAAGTTATTCTCCACATTGAATTTCAATAAGTCAAAGTACAGGTCTAGACCTAATGATGATCATCTTCAAGCCATACTGAGGGTCTCAACTGCTTCCTCTCTAAAGCCAAATGTGATTCAGATTTGTGAGAAGAAATGCTGCCAAGTCTCTGGCAGCAAAGAATAGGCAAAAGATGCCATGTTCAGAAGAACTGTTCATGATCTTCACTCAATGTTCTATTCATGTTCAGAAGAAATAATTAAAACTGTTAATAATGACTTTTAAGGACTTTTTTTTTTGTGAAATCCCTTATGCGGCCCTGCCTCACCCCGACTTTGCCTCCTGCGGCCCCCAAATTGAGTTTGAGACCTCTGCCCTAGAAGATAGCTGAGATTGATGCTGAATAAATTTGTCACCGAAGAACATGCTATTAAACTCCAGGTCAATTTACCTTTTTAATATCTACTGGAAACAATGCAGACCATCCCACAAAGAGGGTGGTTCATCTCTAGGCCCCTACCCCACATCCTGTGCCTTTGGGAGGTGACAGCAACTCAGAATTTACCATCAGACAAAATTTGTGGTTGGGATGGAAACCACTCTATAATCCACCACGCAGCAAGGGATAATGTCCATTATCATTAACTAGGCACAGTTTATAACACAAGCAGTTCACACCAACCTACTGTTTATACCAAAGGGAAAGGCTCTATTTATACAAAGTACAAGAAGTTCACATCTTTACAAGATTTACCTAGCAAAAATTGTACTTTCAATTCCTCCTAATAAAATTTAATCCAATCTTAGCAAATTAGAATTGACACAATTCATTTAGCACAATTCCCCCCCCCCCCCATCTAAATTGGATACTTTACTTCTTGGAAAAGCTCAATAAAGTAATATGTTTACTCTAATGCATCAAAATTATTTCATCAGTAATTAATTTTGTCCTCAATGATGTTCTCTACTGGCTTCATTCATCACTTGTATTATTAATTAAAATTTACTTTTCAGGGGGCTGGAGAGATAGCATGGAGGTCAGGCATTTGCCTTTCATGCTGAAGGTCATTGGTTCAAATCCCGGCATCCCATATGGTCCCCCGAGCCTGCCAGGAGCTATTTCTGAGTGTGGAGCCAGGAGTAGCCCCTGAGCGCAGCTAGGGCTGCGAACCAAAAAAAAAAAAAGTAAAATTTACTTTTCAAATGAAAAGAGATGCTTAACAAAGAAAAAATGCTGGTAAGTAAAAAAGATTACTCAGCTCTTTCCCTATTACCCAGAAGCTGAACTCAGCCTGAAAAGTTTCTCTGACTCTGAAACCAAGGATTATTCTGAGTTCCTAAACTGGCAACAGGCTCAGTTTGCAACCTGGCAATTTAAAAAAGTATATATAAGAGTTGAAAAAATAGTACATGGCTAAAGTAAAACTTAATAAAACCAACCATGGCATAGTCTGGGGAACAATGTGCTTTCTTTGCTTTATTTTGCAAGGCTCAACTCTGTCCTTTCACATGGTCTTTGCAATACTGCTAGACATATTTTCTTATCCTTTCTCATTTGAACAATTTTTGAAAGCTGTGGTTTCAAAATTGAACCTAAAGCGAGTTAAAAGTGTTGTTTCTAACTGGCTGAAAAACCATAGGAATTGTGCCAGAGGGCCTATTTTCCTGAGTCTCCTCCAGTTTCCAGAGAGCAGAAGCCAGAAGGCTTTCTAGGTAAATACATTCACTTGTGAGTCTCCAGAGCTGCTCTGTCACCACCCTGCCTGCTGCAGAGGAAAAGGCACTGGGTTGCGTCAATTGCCTGGTCTGAAATCATTCAGTCTCAGATTCCCCAAATAGGGAAGGAGAGGCACTATTATAAATAACCTTCTGCCCCTAACTCAATGACACTTTGTGATCACAAATCTAAGGGCCGACCTATTAGCTAGTCAGCAATCTATTCTGCTCTCACACCCACAAAGTAAAAAGGTCCTGTCTGCAGTGATAAATTAAGTCTGCTTAATATGCCCTTTGGGATATGCCATGGAAACTCCCAAAGAGATCCAATGCTTAGCGGAATGAAGAGGAGTTGATCTAAGTGTGTTTTCACATTTTTGAGTTTTCTATCCCCTGGGAGAAGGGGTAAGACATTAAATATATAGTTCTTGAACTATTAAGGGATATAAAAGTTACAAAAACTGAAATCCTTAAATCCCCAAATGCAATGTGCAAGAGTGCGTGGAGCAAAACAGCACAAGCAGAATCGGAATGATAGTACAGAGGGTGGAATGCTTGCCTTGTATGCCCCCAAATCAAGTTTAATCAGGCATCCCTGACTTTCTTTTTTTTTTTCTTTTTTCTTTTTTTTTTTTTTGGTTTTTGGGTCACACCTGGCAGTGCTCAGGGGTTACTCCTGGCTGTCTGCTCAGAAATAACTCCTGGCAGGCACGGGGGACCATATGGGACACTGGGATTCGAACCAACCACCTTAGGTTCTGGATTGGCTGCTTGCAAGGCAAGCACCACTGTGCTATCTCTCCAGGCCCACATCCCTGACTTTCATGAAGAGTGATCCCTTAGTATGAACCCAGGAGTAACCCTAGTGTGGCCCCAAAATTAAAACGCACACACACACACACACACACACACACACACACACACACACACTACCTTTAAAAGCAAAGATCAAGAAGAGAGTATAAGATGTTCCTTTTGATATTTTTATTAAAAGTATATTCAAATAACTAATTTTCCAAGCTGTTCTCCCTCCCCAAATATAAGCTGCCTAAAATTGTTTGTTTGTGGGCCATAACTAATGTGTAGTCAGTAACTACTCCTGGTTCAATGCTTGGGGAGATATTAGGATGGTTCTGGAAGTAAACTCTGGATACTTGACATCCAAAGCATGCATCTGACCATTAGGCTATCTTTCTGGTCCTACAATGATCTTTTAGGTGAAGTGATTATAAAGCAATCACTAAGGTAAAAGGCACAGGACAGGGAAGTTGAATGTAGGAGAAGAGATCAAATCAATAAAACCAACCTTGCTACAAATATAAGGAAGGAAAGCAAGGAATTTTCCAATTTCAATAACATGCTATTTATTTCCAAAAAAAGTATATATTTGTACATTATGAAATAAATATTATATAAATTATTTCAAAAAACCTTAAATTTCAAACAATTATATCTAACTTTATCATCTTAACCTAAAAACAATTCCATAGATTTGGTAGCAATCTCTAATTAATGGTTGTTAGATTATCATATCTGCTTTAAAATATCAATATATATTATATTCAGACCACTTTTATTGTTAGGTAAACATTAAACTTCAAAGTCAGATAACATCAATCTTAAGTAAAGTATAATAATGAAAGAAGAAGTTGATGCTTACCCAAATATAATTCATCTCATTTAACTGACAAACATATAAGGCAACACTATTTTTTTAAAGTTACAGAATGGTTCATGTTTGATTTTGTCATACAATGTCCAACACCAGGCCCTTCAGCAGTGTACATTTCCTGACACCAATGTCCTGTTTCCCGAAAGTCCTCTGGCTTGCCCTCCTCCTGCCTGCCTCTTTTCAAAAGCAATTCTTACGCTCTCTGAAAAATATGGGTCCCAAAGGGCAAGGGAAGCTGGGTAGGAGGAACGGCAAGAAGGGTCATTTGAATACCCTAAGGGTCCTGGATCTTTGGAAGTAGGAATGGTGAAATTTATACATATATAGAAATTTATAACATATATATAGATGTTAAACTATACTACTGAAATTATATATAATAGTGCTAGCCAGTGGTAATAAATTTCACTTAAAAATAAATGGAGCTTTTTCTTGCTGAGCCAGCCTAGAGACACCAAGAACCATAATCCCTCCAGGACCGACACCCGGTAAGATGTTCCCACCCAGACTGGATTTCATCAGCGTTCCTGTTGGTGATCCTGCCTGCTTCAGAGCTGCCTGAGACTGGATTTCATCTGTGTTCCTGACAGCAATCCTGCCTGCTTCAGAGGTGGGTCGGGACAAACACACTGATTCCTGCTGGTTTTCGCCAGGAGTCAGAAGGGTGCAGAAGCCATCTTGGGCCATACTGTTTTCAGCTGCCTGAGACTGGATTTAATCAGCATTCCTGCCAGTGATCCTGCCTGCTTCAGAGGTGAATGTCAATTTTCTGGGTGACCCTGAGACCACGGTGAAGGTTTTGGAGGCTTCAAGCTCTTTCACTTTTGTCAGTAAGAGGATGGGAAACTGCAATCATCTGAGGGGATTACCTATTTCAGACTAGGATTAAAGTTCTAAAGGATTTCTGGGAACTCAGATGCCAGCACCCCTATCTGCCTGTCTTCTGTGCTGTGCTGCATTTTCGGCCTGATTTCATCCTGTGTGTGGCTCATCTGGGGATGGCTCGCCTTCCCTGGAGCCTTCCCTGGAGGTGAAAGTTTACATGCCCAGAAGGGGAAGCCGCTGAACTCTGCTGGAACTCAGATGCCAGCACCCATATCTGCCGGTCTTCTGTGTTATGCTGCATTTTCGGCCTGATTTCATCCTGTGTGTGGCTCATCTGCGGATGGCTCACCTTCCCTGGCGCCTTCCCTGGAGGTAAGTTTACACGCCCAGATAGGGGAAGCAGCTGAATTCTGCTGGAACTCAGATGCCAGCAAGCCTATCTGCCCGTCTTCTGTGCTGTACTGCATTTTTGGCCTATTTTATCCTGTGTGTGGCTCATCTGCAGACGGATCGTCTACCCTGGAGGTGAATTTACATGCCCAAAAAGAAAGGAGCCAGAGTAGCATGGCCACTCCGCTTCGCGGCCTTGCAAATCATTTAGACAATGAATACAACTACAACACACACACACACACACACACAACCCATAATACAAGTGTGATAATGGGGAAACAACGCAGGCCAGCGCCAGACATAGAGAATGACGATGGCAACTCTGATGACTTGAGCATGACCAACCAACTACTCAGTCTCTCAGATAAGGAGTTTAGAGTCACAATATGGAAGATATTCAAAGAACTCAAAGAAAGTATAGAAGAGAACACTAATAAGAATCAAGAGAATATGAAGATAGAAATCAGAAAACCCCAAACTGAAATTTCAGGTCAAATATCAGGTCTGAAAAACTCAGTAGATGAATTGAAGAAAAACATGGTTGAGCTTTCCCACGGGTTAACAGCAGCTGAGAATAGAATTAGTACACTGGAAGATGAGATGAATAAGAATTCCATACAGCAGAAAAAATTGGAAAAAAGCCTTAAAGCAAATGATCGAACAATGAAAAACTACTCAATGGACTAAATGCACCAGTTAAGAGACACAGAGTGGCTAAAGGGATCAAAAAACTCAATCCAACCTTCTGCTGCCTACAAGAAATGCACCTGAATATTCAGAACAAACATACACTCAAAATAAAAGGCTAGAGAAAAATCATCCAAACAAACAACACCCATAAAAAAGCAGGAGTGGCCATACTAATAGCAGAGATTAACAGATGGGAATATATTAAGCTAAGAAGCTTCTGCACCTCAAAGGAAATAGTGACCAGGATACAAGAGCCACCCACTGAGTGGGAGAAACTATTCACCCAATACCCATCAGATAAGGGGCTAATCTCCAAAATATACAAGGCACTGACAGAACTTTACAAGAAAAAAGCATCTAATCCCATCAAAAAATGGGAGAAAAAATTAACAGACACTTTGACAAAGAAGAAATACAAATGGCCAAAAGACACATGAAAAAATGCTCCACATCACTATTAATCATCAGGGAGATGCAAATCAAAACAACGATGAGGTAGCACCTCACACCACAAAGAATGGCACACATCACAAAGAATAAGAATAAATAGTGTTGGTTGGAATGCGGAGAAAAAGGAACTCTTATCCACTGCTGGTGGGAATGCCATCTAATTCAACCTTTATGGAAAGCGATATGGAGATTCCTCCAAAAACTGGAAATCGAGCTCCCAAACGATCCAGCTAAACCACTCATAGGAATATACTCTAGGAACACAAAAATAAAATACAAAACCCCTTCCTTACACCTATATTCATTGCAGCACTATTTACCATAGCAAGACTCTGGAAACAACAAAGAGGTCCTTCAACAGACGAATGGCTAAAGAAACTGTGGTACATATACACAATGGAATATTATGCAGCTATCAGGAGAGATGAAGTGATGAAATTTTCCTATACATGAATGTACACGGTATCTATTATGCTGAGTGAAATAAGTCAGAGAGAGAGAGAGAGAGAGAGAGAGAGAGAGAGAGAGAGAGAGAGAGAGAGAAACGCAGAATGGTCTCACTCATCTATGAGTTTTAAGAAAAATGAAAGACATTCTTGCAATAATAATTTTCAGACAAAAAAGAGAAAAGAGCTGGAAGTTCCAGCTCACCTCAGGAAGCTCACCACAAAGAGTGATGAGTTTAGTTAGAGAAATAACTACATTTTAAATGGTCCTAATAATGAGAATGTATGAGGGAAATGGAAAGCCTGTCTAGAGTACAGGCGGGGGTCAGGTGGGAAGGAGGGAGATTTGGGACATTGGTGATGGGAAAGTTGCACTGGTGATGGGTGGTGTTCTTTAAGTGACTGAAACTCAAACACAATCATGTATGTAATCAAGATGTTTAAATAAAAAAATATATATATATAAAAAGAAAAACTGAAAAACTTTCCTCTAAATTCTGGCACAAAACAAGGCTGTCCTCTCTACCACTCCTATTCAACATAGCACTGGAAGTACTTGCTATAGCAATTAGGCAAAAAAAAAAAAAAATATATATATATATCAAGGGAATCCAGATAGGAAAGGAAGAAGTCAAGCTCTCGCTGTTTGCAGATGACATGATACTCTACTTAGAAAACCCTAAAGTCTCTACAAAAAAGGTTCTAGAAACAATAGACTTATATAGCAAGGTGGCAGGCTACAAAATTAACACACAAAAATCAATGGCCTTTCTATACACCACTAGTAATAAGGAAGAAATGGACATTAATAAACAACCCCATTCACAATAGTGCCACACAAACTCAATTATCTTGGAATCAACTTGACTAAAAATGTGAAGGTCCTATACAAAGAAAACTATAAAACTCTGCTCCAAGAAATAAGAGAGAACACGCAGAAATGGAAGCACATACCCTGCTCATGGATTGGCAGGATTAATACCATTAGAATGGCAATACTTCCCAAAGCATTGTACAGATTCAATGCGAATCCTCTAAAGATACCCATGACATTCTTCAAAGAAGTGGATCAAGCACTTCTGAAATTCATATGGAACAATAAACACCCTAGAATAGCTAAAGCAATCATTGGGAAAAAGAATATGGGAGGAATTACTTTCCCCAACTTTAAACTTTACTACAAAGCAATAGTTATCAAAACAGCATGGTATTGGAATAAGGACAGGCCCTCAGATCAGTGGAATAGGCTTGAATACTCAGAGAATGTTCCTCAGATATATGATCACCTAATTTTTGATAAAGGAGCAAGAAATTCTAAATGGAGCAAAGAAAGCCTCTTCAACAAGTGGTGGTGGCACAACTGGCTAGCCACTTGCAAAACATTGAACTTAGACCCTCAGCTAACATCATGCACGAAGGTAAAATCCAAATGGATTAAAGACCTTGATATCAGACCCAAAACCATAAGATATATAGAATAACACATAGGCAAAACACTCCAGGACATTGAGACTACAGGCATCTTCAAGGAGGAAACTGCACTCTCCAAGCAAGTGAAAGGAGAGATTAACAGATGGGAATATATTAAACTGAGAAGCTCCTGCACCTCAAAAGAAATAGCGCCCAGGATACAAGATCCACCAACTGAGTGGGAGAAACTATTCACCGAATACCCATCAGATAAGGGGCTAATCTCCAAAATATACAAGGCACTGACAGAAATTTACAAGAACAAAATATCTAATCCCATCAAAAAATGGGGAGAAGAAATGGACAGACACTTTGACAAAGAAGAAATACAAATGGCCAAAAGACATGAAAAAATGCTCCACATCAGTAATCATCAGGGAGATGCAAATCAAAACAACGATGAGGTACCACCTCACACCTCACACCCCAGAGATTGGCACACATCACAAAGAATGAGAACAAGAAGTGTTGGCGGGGATGTGGAGAGAAAGGAACTATTATCCACTGCTGGTGGGAATGCCGTCAACCTTTATGGAAAGCGATATGGAGATTCCTCCAGAAACTGGAAATCGAGCTCCCATACAATCCAGCTATACCACTCCTAGGAATATACCCTAGGAACACAAAAATACAATACAAAAACCCCTTCCTTACACCTATATTCACTGCAGCACTATTTACCATAACAAGACTCTGGAAACAGTCAAGATACCCTTCAGGGCCCGGAGAGATAGCACAGTGGCATTTGCCTTGCAAGCAGCCGATCCAGGACCAAAGGTGGTTGGTTCAAATCCCGGTGTCCCATATGGTCCCCCGTGCCGGCCAGGAACTATTTCTGAGCAGACAGCCAGGAGTAACCCCTGAGCACAGCCGGGTGTAACCCAAAAAAAAAAAAAAAAAAAAAAAAAAGATACCCTTCAACAGATGAATGGCTAAAGAAACTGTGGTACATATACACAATGGAATATTATGCAGCTGTCAGGAGAGATGAAGTCATGAAATTTTCCTATGCATGGATGTACACGGAATCTGTTATGCTGAGTGAAATAAGTCAGAGAGAGAGAGAGAAAGACGCAGAATGGTTTCACTCATCTATGGGTTTTAAGAAAAAAGAAAGACATTCTTGCAATAATAACTTTCAGACACAAAAGAGAAAAGAGCTGGAAGTTCCAGCTCACCTCATGAAGCTCACCACAAACAGGGATCAGTTTAGTTAGAGAAATAACTACGTTTTGAACTATCCTAATAATGAGAATGTACGAGGGAAATAGAAAGCCTGTCTAGAGTACAGGCGGGGGTTGGGTGGGGAGGAAGGAGATTTGGGACATTGGTGATGGGAATGTTGCACTGGTGATGGGTGGTGTTCTTTACATGATTAAAACCCAAACACAATCAGGTATGTAATCAAGTTGTTTAAATAAAAATTATTAAAAAAAAGACAAAAAAAAAAAAAAAGATGTTCCCACCCAATGAATGTGGGGCCGATTCCTGCTGTGTGATTGGGCACCCAGAGACTTAAAAGGGATGGCGGCCATGCTCTCTGCCTTTTTCCTGCTGAGCCAGCCTAGAGACACCAAGGACCATAATTTCTCCAGGACACACACCCGGTAAGATGTCCCCACCCAACGAATGTGGGGCCGATTCCTGCCGTGATTGGGCACCCAGAGACTTAAAAGGGATGGTGGCCATGTTCTCTGCCTTTTTCCTGTTTAGCCAGCCTAGAGACACCAAGGACCATAATCTCTCCAGGACCCACATCCCTGAATTCCATTTCTCCACATTGTAAGAAGCAATCTACAGCCTTACCAATGAAGAAATTTTGCAGAACACCCCCATGTTTAAAGAAATCAAGATGGCTGCTCTGATAATCTAAAAAGTAGGAAAGAGCTAGGTATCCTCTCAAATAAGACGTTTAGATTAAAATTCTGGAAGATGTTCAGGGAGCTCTAAAAAAGCATTCATAGATTTGACTGGAGCACAGTTAAGCATCAAGAAGATTTGACGACTGAAATTAGAAATTTTCACACTGAAATAACAGGTTTGAAAAACTGAGCTTATGCAACTCTTGCCAGCATGGGGTTTGGGGAGACCCCATGCCAGAGGCCCTCTCCCTAGCCTAGGGAGTAATGGGAGGCTTGACAGGCCCCATTTCTGTACCCCTCTTTATCCCCTGACTCCAGGCCTTCCCTGGGTGCTATCTCAGATGGCCAGAAGTGGGTTCAGGTGGATTCTTAGCGGTCCTCAGGCTTCCCCCCTCCCTTCGTATTCCAGAGGGGACATGCATGGGGAGTAGGGCGGCCAGATATCTGGCTTCTGGTTTCCTCTTTGATTCTAGAAGCCAGCTGTTGCCAGGTATGGGGTTTGGGGAGGCCCCATGCCGGAGGCCTTCTCCCTGACCTGGAGAGTGCTGGGAAGCTTGGCAGGCCCCCAGCCGTCCCCCTTTTATCCCCCTGAACTCCAGCCTTCCCTGGGTGCCAGCTCAGATGGCCAAAAGTGGGTTTAGGTGAATTCTTAGGTGTCCTCAGGCTTCCCCCCCCTCCCTCCGTACTCCAGTGGGGAGGTGCATGAGGAGGAGGACAGGCAAATATCTGGCTTCTGGTTTCCCCTTTGATTCTGGAGGCCTGCTCTTCCCAGGTATGGGGTTTGGGGAGTCCCCATGCCGGAGGCCTTCTTCGTAGCCGGGGGAGTGCTGGGATGCTTGGCAGGCCCCCATCCATCCCTCTCTTTTTCCCCTGGACTCCAGGCCTTCCCTGGGTGCCGGTCCAGGTGGCCTCTATAGGGGTCATCAGGCTTTCCCCCTACCTCTCCCTACAGTAATGGGAATATGCTTTGGGAGGAGGGTGGGTCATTCTAGCACTGGTTTATATTGGGACAGTCACTGGAAACTTTTACTCCTTGGTCTCCTATTGACAGTATTGTATGCATAGTTTATATATGCATAATATCCAACTTGTATTGTGACCTTGATACTGCCCTACAAAGCTCACATCTAATCTTTTACTGCCTCAGTCCCAACCCTTATTTCCCCCCATCTTCCCATGTAGGTGCAGCTCATGACATGAAGCTCAACACATAGTAATGAGTGCAGTTAGAGAAATAACTACACTGAAGACTATCATAACAATGTGAATGAATGAGGGAAATAGAAAGCCTGTCTTGAGTACAGGTGTGGGTGGGGTGGGGAGGGAGATCTGGGAAATTGGTGGTGGGAATCTTGCACTGGTGAAGGGGGGTGTTCTTTATATGACTGTTATCATACAACTACAATCATATTTGTAATTATGGTGTTTAAATAAAGATAATTAAAAAAAATAAATGGAGAAGGGCTGGAGCGATAGTGCAGCAGTAGTGCATGGGCCTTGCACGTTGCTGATCTGGGATGGACCCAGGTTCGATTCTCAGCATCCCATATGGCCCCCTGAGCCTGCCTGAGTGATTTTCAAGCACAGAGCCAGGAGTAACCCTTGAGCACTACTGGGTATGGTCTCAAAACCAAAAATAAATAAATAAATAAGTAAATAAATAGAGGAAACGGTCAAAACAAAGTTATAGAAACATAGAGTGAATAGTATGTTCCAGAAATTGAGATACCCCAAATAGATAGCACATGGGTATACTGGCTTAAAAGAGATCAGCTGATGCCAATTCAACGAGAATAGTCATGCCATACTAAGGAATTTGAATTCTGAGGAAATAGGTTTTTATGCAGAAGTTAGAATAAATATATCTTTGAAAATAACTTTAGGAGCAGAGTGAATGAGTAGATTATTATGAGCGGACTTAAAAAATATTTAAAATAGCAAAATAACAATTTAAGAAATGGCTTAATTTTAAATTATAACTTAACAACTGTGAAACCAAGACCTTTATACATGATTAGCATATATATTCAAGCATGTATATATAATTACAAGCAATTAATAAAACAGGAATGTATTCCTTATATAGGAATATTTCTAAATTCTCTTCTGATATCTATAATCATTTGGCAAGAATCCTGAGAAATATGGATCTTCCAGAACATCTACTATGATTTATGGGGGAAGAGAACTTTTTTGACTGCAGTTTATTTGTAAAATTCTATAGCACTTATGTTTAAAACAAAATGCAAATAAAACATAAAAATGTTTCTGCATAAAACCATAACAACATAGATATGTTCTTCCACATAAAAATAACAATAAAGTGGGCCCGGAGAGATAGCACAGCGGCGTTTGCCTTGCGAGCAGCCGATCCAGGACCAAAGGTGGTTGGTTCAAATCTCGGTGTCCCATATGGTCCCCCGTGCCTGCCAGGAGCTATTTCTGAGCGCATAGCCAGGAGTAATCCCTGAGCACCGCCGGGTGTGACCCAAAAACCAAAAAAAAAAAAAAAATACAATAAAGTGAGGGGAGAAGAATAACAGGTAGGGTGTTTGCCTTGTATATAGCCAATCCTGGTTCAATCCCCAGAATCCCATATAGGTTCCATGAGCCTGCCAGAAATGGCCTAACATTCACAAAATAAATAAATAAAAGGCCAGAGAGATAGTAGTGGAGTAACATGCTTGCCTATCTGTCTCCCCAACTCTGACCTAGTCTCGCAATGGGTATAATATGAAGAAGCATTCTGTGGCTGTTGAATAAAGTGGTGGCAAGATGTCTGAGGAGGACAGTCAATTAACTATTGGAACCTTTGTTGCCTGATTAAATTGTGCTATTCATCTTCTTCCTTCAGAGCTTGGGCAATAATTCCTCTCAGGCAGAGCTGACACTCAACTTTCCCAATGTTGAGCCCAGTTTTCCTCTCTGTTACCCACAGAGCAATGAATCTTCTCTAATTTCAGTAAGTGTCAAAGTGGAAATAAAAGGCATTTAACTACTTTTTCTTAAGTATAATCAGGGAAACAGATAACAAATGAGCTTTCTTTCTCACATACAATTAACTTGATTTCAAAATGGTCTTGTGTCCCTCAATAAATTCTACTTTAAGCTGTAGGCATTTCTTAAATTTTATATTCTGTTTATTTAAAAAGACTTATAATTGGGAAAGCTTCATCTTTTTCCTTCTCTATTATACTTTGTTCACATAATTGAAGGCTTCTAACATTAATTTAATTTTTTAAAGAACTGCATAAGTCTAGTTTTCTTCTTCCTCCCTTGTCCTTTCTTTGGATTCAGAATTAAATTTCTTTTAAGAGCACACTTTAAAAAAAAGCATTTTGTTTGCTGTGGCCTCTTCTATTCTTTCCATTCCCTAATCTCCTTCGGTGCACTTTGGGCAGGTAGTGTCCTAGACTCTCTCTCTAACTACCTAGAGATGCCTTCTGAACAGTCAAGCACAATCACAAAGGGATTTTTTTTCTATGTAAAATGCCCTGCATATTTGAGGGATCAGTCCTTTATTCAATTACATTGCCTTCATGCTAGCAGGCCTTCAGAAAAACTTAGAAAATTCTAAAGTGCTACAAGTGAACTGGTGGTGATGGTGTGGTGGTGGTGAATTTTTATACTAAAGAATACCCTATCAGTTGCTAAATTTTTGCCAGTGTTGATCCTTCTTTGCTTTGCCAAGGTCCTTCCCAGTACCTCCAATACATTCTCTGCCAAGCCCAGTGAGACAGTCTCAGTGTCAAGAAGAACAAAGGTTTGAGTTTCTTTATTTTTCCACTAGAACTTGTCTTCAAGTTTACTTTCAACTACTTTTCTACTATATTTTTCCCTTTCCACTCCCCACTTTTGTTTTGTCTTGGGGCACATCTGTGATATTCTGGAACTACTTCCCAGGGTTTGCTCCCAGAAAGATCACATGCAATGGTGCTAGATGACCATGTAGAAAATGGAAGCAAACCCAAGCCTTCGACAAGGCACAGCATGTGCTTAGATTATTACCTGTCTCTCCATCACCTTTTCTCCTCCCATTCTTTTCCACCATCACATATGACCATGATTTTACTTTTCTTTTTTACCACATATTACCATTTTCTGTACTCCTTTCCCTTCCTCTTATAACCACACAAAAGAAAGATCCGACACTTGGAAATGGAGTTTAAATTTTATTTTTTACCAAGGATACAGTTAGTCTATGAAAAAAGTATTTTTAGACTCGGAGGGAGACATGGTATTAATTACTACATATCCTCTACTTTATTCTTCTGTACTATTCTCATCTGAGGTTGCTCTGTCACTAAGAATCTTTCAAAACCTAAAATCAACCTAGACAAATAGAACAGTATTATCCACTGTCAGTGACAGTAAAAAAAGCATTGTATCAAGGGTCAGAACAATGGAACAGTGAGTAGGGTGTTTGGCCCTATTCCACTGTACATGAGGTCAACCTGGGTTTGATTCCTGGCACCATATATGCCCCCCACCAAGCCTTTCTAGCAATGTTTCCCTGAGTGCAGAGCCAAATTTAATCCCTGAGCACCACCCCTGCAAAATGTTTTTTATTAATTTTATTGAGACCAATGTGAATTTGGGCTATTTTCACCACCAGTATTGACCTCCCTCCACCATAGTTCCCAGCATGCATCCCATACCTCCCCTTCCTTAGCCCCCTGAACTACTAATGTAATAGGTCCATTTTGTGTTAAGCTTGTTATAATTTGGGTCTCTTGATTCTATTGTCATTGACTATGGCTTGAGTATTTAGATCTGACTTTTTTTAACTAAATGCTCCTGAGACCACTTGGCCCCTGGGTACCATCCATTTTTTTTTCCTTTTCTTTTCTCTATTTGTAGAAAGATATCGAAAAATGAGGTAGAACAAAATGATTTAAGTTCTAAGGTTCTATGTGAAAGGCGAAATCCCTTATCTAGAAGATATAAATAAAATTAAAAGAAAGAAACAGGGGCCGGAGAGGTGGCACTGAGGTAAGGCATCTGTCTGCCTTGCAAGCGCTAGCCTAGGACGACAATTCAATCCCCGGATGTCCCATATGGTCTTCCCAAGCCAGGGGTAATTTCTGAGCACATAGCCATAGTCAAATGGGTGTGCCCCCCAAAAAAACAAAAACAAGGGCCCGGAGAGATAGCACAGTGGTGTTTGCCTTGCAAGCAGTCGATCCAGGACCAAAGGTGGTTGGTTCGAATCCCGGTGTCCCATATGGTCCCCCGTGCCTGCCAGGAGCTATTTCTGAGAAGACAGCCAGGAGTAACCCCTGAGCACCACTGGGTGTGGCCCAAAAACCAAAAAAAGAAAAACAAAAACAAAAACAAAAACAAAAAAAAAAAGAAAGAAACAAAAACAAAAAAAAGAAACAAAAACAAAAAAGGGGGCAGTTGTGGCAAGATTTTTTTGTGTGTGTGTATAGGCACAGTAAACATTGGGGAAATTAGAAAGGAAATTTCCTTGGCCTAAGTCGAGATACAGGTTGTCTCCACCCATGAAACATACTGTCATAAGACCAACTACAGATTCTGGGCATGTTGGTTGTCCTACCCCAAGGTCTTTCTTTATGGCCCCAGGAGAAGTTCTGTTCAGTTGAGATCTTGGTTTTTGCACAGATCTTAGGACTCAGCATCTTCTGATTTCATCTCACCATTAGTTGAAGTAGGGCAACCTGCCCTTAGATCAATTTGTTGTTGTTTCCTCATTGTCAGAGTGTCATATGAACCTAACTTAGAGCAAATTGGTGCCAGAGCAGTATTAGAGCTTCCCTCAGGGAAGAGTAAGAGAGTTTGATTCCTGGTGCTGGTGCAGGAAACTGCCAGTTCTAATGTTGTGATATGGTGTTTGGCATAGATGCTCAATGTCCGATCTATTGAAACCTAAGTCAAGTCCCCATAACAAATGTTCAGGGTGGAAGGCACCCCTGCACTGTAAAATGTATGGGCAAAATCTAAAAATTTTAAAAGAAAACTGTATCAAAAGCCTAAGAACTAGGCAGTAATTCCAACCAATATTTCCACATGCCAAAAAATTATCTTTCAATAAGGAACACTCACCCACATAGGTCTAAAAATAAATAGAAACTAATTGAATACTTAGCAATTATTTCATCAAACAAAAACTAGAATGAAAAAGATATACTCAGTACTAAACTCAGTATAGGAACAGATACTAATTAGCTCCTGATAATACACCCAACTGAATTTTCCCCGGGATCACATCACAGCAGATAATAATAGGCTAAACATTTTAGCTTCCATTCAGATAGGATTTTTCAAAATTAAGTCTTTCCTTGTTTTTGTAAGGTCTCAACCATTTTTGTACACATAATCATTAAATCTTTCATTAGAACCCTACTTATAAAATATACATAGACTTGGAGAACACCTGAAGAGAAAAAAGTGTGGGAAAAGGGGCCAGAGAGATAGCATGGAGGTGGGGCATTTGCCTTGCATGCAGAAGGACTGTGGTTCGAATCCCAGCATCCCATAGGGTCCCCCGAATCTGTCAGGAGCGATTTCTGAGTGTAGAGCCAGTAGTAATTCCTGAGCGCTGCCAGGTGTGACCCAAACCCCCCCCCAAAAAAAAAGGTGGGGAAAGAGAGAGAGAAGAGAAGAAAAAAGATAGAGATTCTAAAAACCAGGCAATAGTCCAAAATCACAGGACTTATGAGGAAAAAAGCATTAGAAAATAGCTGTCCTGGTGCCAGAGAGATAGTACAGCAGTAGGGCATTTGCCTTGCATGCGGCCAACCCAGGAGGGACCTGGTTTGATTCCTGGCATCCCCTGTGGGTCCCCAGCCTTCCAGGGGTGATTTCTGAGTGCAGAGCCAGGAGGAACCCCTGAATGCCAGCCACCAGGTGTGGCCCAAAAACCAATCAATCAATCAACCAACCTATCAATAAAGTTTTTTAAAAACAAAAAAGAAATTTGCTTTCTTAATCTGCAGCCCAGTTTTTTCAGTCCACAGACTGCCTCCCCTGCTTAACATGGTTTCACCATTCTGACACTGCAGATACGGACAACCAAAGCCTCTACCTTTACATTGGAAAGCCAGGGGCAGTGACTGCATCTCAGAATGCACACCTAGATTACTAGGTGAGAAAGCCAGACAAGACAGAATCACAAAACGCCTCCTGGGAGCCAAGCTTTCCTGCCGACCCATGATAACTCTTTCAGATCACTTCATATTTTCCACCCAGCAGGCCTGCTTTCCCAGCTTTTGGTCCTACACAAGAATTTTTACTAAGAAACATGAGATGTGGATTACAAAAAATGTGACTTTGACAGGGAGGAGAAGAGATATTTTCTCAAGACAGAAACCAAGAACCATTTTGATCCTTCGTTTTTCATCCGTACATTGTATGGAATTGCCCTTTTGGCATATCTGACACCAAATTGTTTAGCACTTCCATAGTACTTTCCCCTGTTCAAAGTCAGTCTCCTTCCTCCCTTTCAGGTCACCCCAACTACCCCTGATAGGACTTCCACTCCTCTCACCTCATCTCTGACTAATTTCTCCTTTTTCTGCCCAAAAACCACCGAGAGCCTGCTACCTCTCACTCGTGCCAGCCAAATAAATATACACACTTCAGCACCCATGAACTTGCCGTTCTCATTTCTTCACTTCCTTCAGGTCTCTGCTCAAACAGCATTTCCTCAGAGAGAGAGAGAGGCCTGCTTTAATCTCTAAATAAAGATGGCCACCCAATCCTGTTACTCTCTCCCTTCTTTTATTTTTCACCACAGGCATTTATCAGTATCATTCTGTTTATTTTTAATGATCATTTTCTTCTTCTCTTAAGAGAATGTAAGGTCACAGAGCAAGTATACTGATGTATCTTTAGAGCAAAGGAAGTTTTTAAGAGAATCCCAATAAGTTGGCAAAGGCACCTCAACTTTTTAGGAGAGATTCAAACGATCCAACTACCTTCCAGCCAAAGACGGTTCCACTTGATTTCTGCACAAATCATTTTACTGCCCCTGATTTCCAGAACTGAGCAATATTTGTCTCCTCTATTTAGTGGACCCTTGATATTTTCAGAAGAGAATTTATAGTGAAGCAAGCTTTGGAAAGGCTTTTGGCAATTAGTGAGCAAACCATGACGTCAGCATAGTAATTCTTATCAATACTCCGGACAAGTTGGATTACACAAGCCATTTGTGATCAGTGGAGCAATTTGATTTAAACTTTCAGACTATGTGTGGCAATGAGTGAAGCAAGCCACAAGCACCAAGTTGTTAATTATCTTGTCAGTACTAAGAGTTATGTATTATCTTCTCCTAGTGGAATAGTATCTTGCCAACAGTCACAATTTTCCTTTCAGTCCTCCCAATACCTGTGAGACCCTTTCTGGGGAGAGTGACCATTCTATTCTATTGGCCTCATGCTCTAAAAATTGTGCTACTCTTAGGCTTTGGAAGGGGTTTTCTCCTATACATTTCTCTTTCGACAGATCCTCACTGGACTGGCCTTTCTTTCTTCGTCCTCATTTTCCCAAGTTGCCTAATAGAACCAGAAAAAGTGAGCAATGTCAGCTCTCTGAACATATTCAGAACTTCCTGCATCATATCACCTATCCAGCATAGAGAAATAACTACATTGAGAACTATCCTAACAATGTGAATGATGAGGGAAGTAGAAAGCCTGTCTAGAGTACAGGCCAGGGTGGAGTGGGGAGGAGGGAAACTTGGGACATTGGTAATGGGAATGTTGCACTGGTGAAGGGCGTGTTCTTTACATGACTGAAACCCATCTACAATCATGTTTGTAATCAAGGTGTTTAACTAAAGATATTAAAAATAAAAGACCTCTACACATTTTCTGCCTTCTTTTGAATAATAAAGCAATCAACCTTTGGACAGGAATCAACCAGACAGGAATGCTGGCAAAGCTGCAGTAGAGTGACACCATTGATTAAAAATATCACCAGAGCAATAGCACAGCCTATGTCAGAGAAAAACACCTCACTAAAATGCCTCCATATCCAAAAATGGAAACGTTTTCTTAGGGAATTGCAAACTGGCTCCAAACCCAGAGTCTTCTCAAGTAACAATGCAACTCTGTCCTGTCCTTCAGATGTTTAGGAGGGCCTCTCCCAAAAGAGTGGGAGAAGGACCTTCTGTCACCTAAATTATGAAAATGCTGCAGATTGGCCATTTGCTTAACGTTTCATTAGTGGACTCCCTCAGACCTTATGCACGACACTGCTCTTAGCCTCACCGACAGATGTCCACTAGCTGGTCCAACTCAGGGCAGCTGCACTCAAACATGTCCCGGCAGCTCAGGTGGCTCTGGTTCATTAGCTCGCCCAGCAGCTGGACTGTGTTTTCTGGGGCTTCTTCACATATCTTCTTAAACTGGAGCACTCGTGCAGCCTCGCTGTACACATGCTTTGCCCGCTGATAGAGTTTGAAGAGTGGCACTTGAGAGAGAAGAGGGAAATCAAGGTTAGAAAGTTACGGGGCCGGGCGGTGGCGCTGAAGGTAAGGTGCCTGCCTTCCCTGCGCTAGCCTTGGACGGACCGCGGTTCGATCCCCCGGTGTCCCATATGGTCCCCCAAGCCAGGAGCAACTTCTGAGCACATAGCCAGGAGTAACCCCTGAGCGTTACCGGGTGTGGCCCAACCCCCCCCCCAAAAAAAAAAAAAGAAAGTTACTAGACAAGTATGAGCCATTGCCAAGAAAACTTTAAGCATCGAGATTTAGGGATGTGGTTCAAGTGCTAGAACGTGTTTTACATGTGCAGGACCCTGGTGCAATCCTTGGTGCTATACTACACCACAAGTTCTGCAGGGGATGGCTTCAAGGATGTTTTTAAAAAGGTAGGCACTGAGGCCTTCAATTTCAGCTTCTATTATCAATGCCTAAGACTTTATTATTTATTTGAGATGGCTCACCCCTCAGTGCTCAGGGCTTAGCCCTGGCTCTGTGCTCAGGGATCACTTCTGGTAGAGCTCAGGGATCTTGCTGTGGTGTCAGGGAATAAACTTGAATCTGCATTGTGCAAGATAAGCAACCTACTCGCTGTACTCTGGCCCCAGATTTAGTTATTTAGGTTGGGAGAGTGTATTTACTTTTCTATTATTAAATCACTATGAGATACAGAGTTAAAATATTATTGATAGTTAAGTTTCGGTCATACAAAGTTCTAATATCTGTCTCTTGACCAGTGCTTTTATAACCCTACCAATTTCCCCAGTTAGCCTCCCATCCCCATTTCCACCCTCAGCCTGCCTCTATGAGACACTTCTCTCTCCATCTCTCACTCACTCATACTCTGTCTCTCTCAATTCTCTCTCATCTTCTCCCCCCCCCCTTTTTTCCTTTTAGGCACCATGGTTTGGAATACTGTTACTGAAGGAATATCACGTGTAACACTTTACTTCTTTTCAATTTCCAGTTTTTATTCAGAATGATCATTTTCAACTATTATTTTCATAATGGCCTCTTCTCTGTTCCAACTATACTCCTCCATTTTTTCCATTGTCTTTGGAAATTATTCTCATACTATGGGTTTTTAATTTAATATCACACAGATGAGTGTGATCATTCTATGTCTATCCTTCCTCTCTGAGTCATTTTACTCAGCATGATGTTCTGTCCCCAAATCTATCCAAGTATCAGCAAATTTTATGACTTTATTTTTCCTAACAGCTGCATAGTATTCCATTGTACCCCAGTTTCTTTAGTCATTCATCTGTTTTAGGCTCTAGATTTGTTTCCAGATTCCAGCTATTATGAACAGTACTTCAATGAACATAAGAGAAGATGCCTTTTCTACATTGTTTTTGGCTCCAGGAGTGTATTGCTGGGTCATGACAGAGCTCAATTTCTAGTTTTTGAGAAATCTCCATATTGTTTTCCAAAAAAAGCTGGGTCAGTCTACATTCCCACCAGCACTGATTGTTCTCATTCTTTGTAATGTGTGCCAGTATCTGTGGTGTGAGAAGATACCTCATTGTTGTTTTGATTTGCATCTCCCTGTTGATTAGTGATGTGGAACATTTTTTCGTGTGCTTTTTTGGCCCCCAGACTTTAAATAGACATTTCTTGAACTGAAAAAAATCTTTGTAGTCTCACTTGTGTCTCTTGTGTCTGACTCTCATTGTGTCACTTTTCAAGGCAGTTTTATTGCCTGGTTTTTCTTGAGTCTAAATATAGTATATTTGCTTTTTTTTTTTGACACAGTTCTGCACTCAGAAATCGCTCCTGGCAAGCTCCAGGGACCACATGGGATGCTAGGGATCAAACCCAGGTCTGCACAGGGATGTCAAATGCAAAGCAAATGCCTTACTGCTGCGCCATCACTCTGGCCCCACTAAACATGTTTAAACTGGCAATTCTGTCCATAAAATGAACACCTGAACTTGTGGCTATGAGAGGGAGGAATGTACACAAAAAAGAGGTATGGAGTATTGTATATATATTCTGAAGATTTATTTTAGCAAAACATATGAAAAAGAATCCACAAAGAGGTAGAAATGATATGGAAACAGTGGAGAATAGGTAGGATGAGGTAAGGAATATTGGCCCTAAGGAAGGAGTTTCTGGTATGGAATGTCTGGAAGGACAGGAAACCTGAGAAACTTTCAACTCAATGAACAGTGCTCACCCACTCCCCTTTATTAAAAATGTGTAAGAGAGGAAAGAATTCTGCCTTTCTCTGGAATCCTGCTTAGGGAAACTTCTCCCATAATCCTGGAGTCCCTGCCTTCTCCTTGCCTCCTTTCCCTCTTCTGAAAATCTTTTCTGAAACACCTGGGATTGAGCCATTCTGCCTGCATGCACAAGATGTACTCCACTATACTAAGTTCTCTCTCTGTCCCAAGAAATTTCGAGTATATTCAACACTGGGGAAGCAATAAAGATTTGAGGTAGTAATGTGAGTAATAGGAGCTCATCTGGCAGCTCAGTTCAACCTCAAAGTGACTTGGTGGGAAGAGAACTTAAGCTAGGACTATCAGTTAGGTAGCTGCTGAAAAATAGTTCAAGTAGAAATAGGAGTAAATTTGATCAACATTAGTGGGAAGAGAAGGAAGAGACAAAAGGACTGGAGTCAAAGTGCAGTGGGAAGGGAGTTTTCCTTGTACATGTTCAATCCAAATTCAACTCCCAGCCCCTCATATGGATCCCATAAGACCCATCTGGAGTGATTCCTCAGTGCAGAACCAGGGTTAAGCCCTAAGCACTGCCAAGTGGAGCACAAACCATTTCCCCTACGTCCTCACTCCCAAAGTAAAGAAATGGAGATGACTTTAGTAACTATAAGGTTGTTTTTGGTTTTTGGGGGGTAGGGTGGGGGTGTTTCTGTTTCATTTGGTGTATGGTGGCTTTGTGTGTAGTGCTATAAAATTCACCCAGAGCCCTCCTAAGTGTGAAGTAAATGTTCTACCAATCCCCAGCCCCTAATATTGTTGGGATTTTTTATGTTGAAATTGATATAATAAAATGCTTGCTTTAGGATTCCATATGTTTCAGTTTTTACTTTGGAATTACTTTACTTCCCATAAACATAGGTCAAGTTACAAAATCATGACATGGGGGTGGAAAGGAATGGGGAATATTAGCTCATTTTTACTGTAAAATCCTCTGGATGAAGAAATCAACCTAGTTCCAGGCACAGTAAAGCAACATCCTTGATGATCATAAAGTAGTGTTATTCAGCTGTTAAGCCACAGTATTCTGCTCCAACATGACAAGACTTTTCCCCCAACTTTGATTTTTCAAAAATTTTATGTAAAATTTACAGGACAGTGGAGAAAATACCTATAAACCTATAAAATACCTATAAAATTAGATTGAACAGTTTTTAACATTTTGTCCTTTTTGCCTTAATAATTTGGTGAGTACTTTAAAAGTTATTATATATGTAGGTTTTATCACTACCTATTCAAGTATATATTTATAATTTAACAGTATTTTCTTGATTAATAAGAAACGTGCACAAATTCTGTATCATCTAAGAAAAATACCAAATATTTCTTAAATCATTTAACCAGTCTGTATTTAAAATTTCTGAATTACTTATATATCTGATGTCAATTTAGCCAGGAATCAAAATCCACAAATTAGATTCAATCATTGTATATAGTTGGTCTCTCTTAGTCAATAATTTACAGTAAGTTTTGATGCTCTGTTCTAAGTTGAATTCTAAATTAGAATTAACTAAATAACTAAATTAATTCTAAATTAGAATTTTAAATTCTAAATACAGAGTTCTGACCCATAAGAAAATACAGTAGGTAAACTATGCTTAGGTTTTCTCTTAGAATTTCATGTTCTCTTAGAATTGACTATTCCAAAGAAAGGCTTCTAGAGAGCTATCTTACATTAAACCTCAAAATTGAATTTTTGGTACAAGACAAAAAACACCACAGAGATTCCCAAACCCTTATAATCTTGGCCTCCTCTGGTGTCTAGTATTTTGCAGAACGATTCACAGGAAGACTCTGGCCAGGAATGGCTGATTGGAACCCTCAGGCTGCCTCCAAAAGGTACATGAGAGATTGCCAGCCCATTTCCAGAACTGTAGTAACTCAGACAAGGAAACCAACAAAGAGGGCATCTGTTTTATAATTGTGAAAGAGAAGTCTTGCCAGAGGCTCAAACAGATTTGGAGACCACAAAAATTGTGTTGATGAATATCACCAAACTCTGGACTCATGTTCTCACTTGATAAGGGTTGCTCTCATTGGGTCTCTGTTGTGAAGATACAAAAAAAAATGTTTTAAGCTTTGTCCAAAATAGCTGTCTTCTCTATCCAATTAACTTTAAAACCAGATCTCCATATGTCTATCAGCTCTTATAATCCTCTTTCTGTTTTGCTTATTTTGTTTGAGGGCTATAGCCAAAGCAAAAGTGGTAACCAGAGATTACTCCCGGCTCTGCATTCAGGAATTACTCCTGAAGGTGCTAGGGCAACCAGATAAGATGCCAGGGCTCAAATCTGGGGTTGACCTCATGCAAGGCATGAAAGTTATCCACTGCTATCACTTCAGTTCCAGCTCTTAAAATCCTTGGTAGTAATCATTTTAATAAGTGATGAAAGACATTGCTTTTTACTATGTTTACTGCCGGTATATTTAACTCCAATTTTAGTCTATAATGCCAGATGGCTCTCCATACAATGCTACTAGCTGCCTATTCTATCCACAGGATAACCAAGGCTTCAAAGCTGAACATATAAAATGAACTTTGTGATGCTGACTTTTCCCAGTCTTAGATAAATATAACTACTGAATCTTATTCTGAAATCATGACACAGATTCTGGCACCTAAATTATCATGGTCACAGGCCTTTAACTTGTAAAAATTGGTCAACAATTTCATTATTTTTAGATTTTGGGTTTTGTTTTTGTTTTCTTTTTCATTTTTATTGTGGTTAAAGTGAACTACACTTCTCTCACAGTAATGTTTGAGGCACATAGTGACAATAAGTGAGGGGCATTCCCACCACCAGGGTTAAATTTGTAATATTTCTAACTTCCTTGCTAAACTGAGAGTCTCTGCATTGGGCCCACTGAAGCAGCAGTTTGTTGGTCTGGAATGTTTTTTCCAAACACTCCGAGAAGCTGGCCCATCCTGTCAAGAATACCTTCCCTCAACTTCAATCTATGGTAACCTCTTCACATGCACTTTCTCTTTATTCCTTCATTCTACTTTATTCTCCCAACACTCATCGTCACCTAGTTTTCTTATCTGTTGGTTTTATCTCTTACCCCAGAGGATCAGCTTTGATACCAGGGCCTTGTCAAATTTCTTCACTATTGTATCCTCAGTAGCTAATATTTAGACTGATATATATTGTTTCGTTGTCTTGTAACATAACTGCACTGAAACACAGCTAAGAAAAATTATAGGTAAATTCAGTACTGAGTAAACAAAAAATATTCCTACTTTGGTAATCTATGCTTATTGGCACTTTTCCCCTCAAAGTGGTAGAAAGCTACTGAACTAAGCTTTGGTAAATGACCTTACAACTTATAAATGACCAAAGTATACCTAATTCCATCATACAAATTACTGATAATTGTTTATATTGCTTCAAAATGTGAAATTCAGATTTATATAAGTGTAAATAAAAAGTTAGGATAAAATATAAACAGTCTAGTATTTTTTTTTCTTTTTGGACAATTCTTGTAACAAAGAGGAATTTACTAATTTCTACTTTAAAATGCCTTGATGCAGCTGATCTGGGTTCAATTGTCAGCAACCCAAATTGTCCCCCAAGCCCTGCTAGGAGTGATCCCTGAGCACAGAAATGAGTAAACCCTGAGCTCAGCTTGGTGTGACCCCTAAAAGATAAAAGTAAATGACCCAGAGCAGTGGCGCAGCAATAGGATGTTTGCCTTGCATGTGGCTAACCCAGGATGGACCATGGTTCAATCCCTGTTGTCCCATAAGGTGCCCCAAATCAGGAGCGATTTCTGAGCGCAGAGCCAGGAGTAACCCCTAAGTGTCATGGGATGTGGTCCAAACCCCCCCCCAAAGGAAATGAAGACTGAAAGTGCTTATGTTCAGAATTTCTCCAATCAATGACTTCAAACCATTGGGTACAAATAACTAGCATTTTGTTGTGAGAGCTTCCTCCTAAAAACTCTAAGAGCAATAAGTCAAAATGTTTATATTCTAGGCTGTTACTTTTATTTGTCTTTAATTGAATCACCATGAGATACACAAATACCAAGCTGTTGAGAATTGAGTGCCAGGCATAAAAATTTTCAATCCCTAAAACAGCTCCACTGATTGGCATTCAAATTCTACATTTATCTTCTTCTTCCATTGACTGTCCACTAGAAGTAAACTGAAAGTAATGCTGAACGATCACATCTAGTTACAGGCACCAACTGCTCTCACTGAGCACCTGATGTATGTGTCCTGCACTGAGCTGCCAATGCCAGGAAAGACCTTTGAAACAGAAGACCTTCCTTTGATGAAGGTATAGCTGAAGCAGCCACAGCAAATGAGACTGCCAGACAGCTGCAACTGCCACTGACACCTGAGGGCTGGAAATGCTGCAGCTTGGGTCGGGGTGAAGTGTCAGGAGAAAAGTGAGCTCAAGAGAGCTGCTCCCCCCCTCCCCAGCATGTTTCTTTTATATTGGGAAATTTTATGTCAAAATAAAAATCTGTCCTTCTGCTTTCCCTTGAAAAAATGCAAGGTCTGGCAGCACTCAAACACTTCTCGCACAGCAGCTGCTAGTTAAGAGAGAGCGAAGAGCCCATCCAGCTAGGGCACACACAGTTCATGCTATGTGGTTGCCATCATTTCCAGTTATCTGATGCTCAGCACGCTGCCAAGTTTGAATGCAGGCCTGGTCCCTGGAGGCACTGTGTGTGGGAATGCTGGTCCCATTAAACTTTCCTAACAGGGTTCTCGGCTGGAGAGGAAGAGTGGGCATTTCAAGGGGGTCATAGTACCAGAATGAGCTCTTACTGTTACTAAGAAATATCTCCTGGAGATGCTCAGATAGTTCTGTATTGACATAAAATCTGCCTTCTTCTAACTTAGCCTTTGTTTGGTCTTAGAAAGCTGGTCTGACAGATATTTCCCCAGATGTTTGTAAATAACAATATTCCTTAAGAGATATGAAAAAATTATGTACATCTATTTCTTATACATTTATGAGGATACAATATATGCCACTTCTAATACTAAGGAAAGAGAACTGCAACCAAAGCTCTTTACTGTCAGAAAAGCCTTGGGGCCAGAGAGAGAGGATAGCAAATAAGGTGTTCACCAGAGGCATTCATTAAATACATTTGCATACATTGAACATGGGTTCAATCCCTGTGCCCTAGAGCATCATCTGGAGTTCAGAGCCAAAAGTAAAGCCTGAGCAGCTTGGAGTATGGCCAAAATTATTAAAGCAAACAAAAAAATGTATCGAGTCTTACAGAAAAAAATAAATAAAAGAGTCTTGCAGAAGATAAGTGCTAACAGAATATAAAGATAAGGCACCACTTACAAGAGTAGGAGAGCAAAATGGTATAGCTATAGAGAAATAGTACAAACTCCTTAGAAAATAAGTATTAGATCTATCATATAATCCAGCAACCCCCTTTCCACATAGAATTCCAGAATCTTGTGCTCGCTTCGACAACACATATACTAAAATTGGAACAATACAGAGATTAGCATGGCCTCTGCGCAAGGATGCCACAGAGAATTCCAGAATCTTGAAGAGAAACTGGCACTCTCATATTTACTAAATCCCTATTCACAATAACTAATATTGTGAAAGTAAAAGGATGTACACTGAACGATAGACACCTAAAAATGTGGTGCCTACAATCTGTAATGTGAAATAATATAAATAGACTTTCAGGATACTATACCAAGTGAAATAAGCCAAATAAATACAAGTACTGCATGATTCTATTGTCTGAGACTATTAAAATAGTCAAATTCATAAAACTAAAGACAGGAATATAGTTTTCAAAAGCTGAGAGACAAATGGAGTCTGTTCATGTACAGGCATCACAATTCAGTTGAATAAAATGAAGAAGCTCTAAAGATCTATATATTATTAAGAATTTACTGTACAATATAAACTCAACAAGCCTGTAGTGCCTACTTACAATATGTTAAGAGGCTAGATCCCATGTCAAATGTTCTTACTGCCACAAATAAAATATTAAAAAGTAATAGTATACTGGGAAGAACTGGCTAACAACAACCAATGGGAAACAGATGTTCAGGCAGCTCTTACCAGCTAAATTGATGGCGCAAAGCCAAGAGTGTCTTGATCTGAGCTAAACAGAAAACAGAGCCTGGAGTTTGGGTACAAATGGTGGAAGGTCATAGATGGTTTGGTATTGGTGGGTGCAATGACTCTACAGAAATACCATCAACTTGAACATTTGTACCTATGTTAGCTATACTATAATTAAAAACAAAAGATGAGGGTGCAAGTAGCAAAAATTCAGAAAGCAAGAGCAAAAGAGTAAGAAAAGTGAGATTAAAAAAATAAACTTGAAATCATTGTTATGTTGTAGCAGCGCTACTGTGTCAATTCTTCCACCATTTTGTCAAGATCCCACTACCTCAGCCCACAGTCCTTTTCTCCTCACCCCTCAGTCTCTTCAATTCTCTGTTTCATTGACCATGTCTCAGGATTTGTTTCCTCTGGGACATGCCTAATCCTTTTCTTTGTTTCTCTCTGTTCTGTGTATAATTAAGGTATAAAGGAACTATATAAGTACATAGAAAGATAGCCAGAGAGCAGACTGGCTCCCGAGCCAGTCCTTAAAGTTTTTGATCCATGAAAACCTCCTTCCTAAAAGCATCTATTCTATTTCATATTTACTCTGCTTTCATTAAGTAAAACTTGCAAAAAAAAAAAAACCATCAGTGGAGAATATACATTTGAAGTCACCTTCTTTCTTATGACCATATTAAAGGACTCTCCCTGGTGCTGTTTCTCTGTTTCATTCTATATGTATAATGTATAATTATATATTCCTATTGTATGATCTTCAAATGCATGTAATAACCATTCCCTTTATAAATATGTATGATTTCCCCTGAAAACTCTTAAATATACATAAAATATTATGGCATCCTGACTAAACTGGCATCAAATATTACTCTCTTCTTTTCTCTAAAGCTTGCTCTGCAACCTATGCTGAGAACAGATGCTTCTCAACTACTAAATGTTTCCTTACCATTGAAGTCCCTCTTCTAAGGAAGAGGGGAGAAAAATCAGTAATGGGTACATAGGAAGAAGTTTACTGCTATGAATAAGAGCCTTCTCAAATGCTTACAAAAAATCAGAGATGGGGAACACTCCTAAATGCATTCTTCAAAGCCAGCATGACTCTGGTTTCTAAAACCAAAAGAATGGTGTACACAAAAGAAAAAATAAATCACAGAACAATATCTTTGATTAACATGGAAGCAAAAAATTCTCAATAAAATTTTGGTAACTTGAATCAAGAAAATCAAGAAAATCACTTGAAATAAGTGACAATCATCTCAAGAATGGTTGCAAAGATGAATTCAAAGATTATACTTGGATTAGTTAATGTAACATACAAAATTAGCAACCCAAAATCATATCAATAGATGCTGAAAAAGCATTTAGCAAGATTCAACATCCATTTATAATAAAAAAGTAATAATTTTGGAATAGAAGGAACATACCTTAGTATAACAAAAATAGTATATAACAAATGTACAGCTAAATCATACTCTAAATCATACATACAGGGGGTGAAAAGTGAAAGCTATATCTCAAACATCTAAGACAAGAAAGTGTATTATCCTTTCTTCTATTCAACATACTTTTGAAAGCTCTAGGCAGAAATAAGAAAAAGAGTGAAAGGAACCCAAATTAGAAAAGAAGTAAAATTTTATTTACAGATAATATGGTGGCATAGAAAACCCTAAAGAATTCATTAGAAAAAAATGGGTCTGGAGTGATAGTGCAGTGGCTAATGCAGGACAGACCTCGGTTCTCTCCCCAGCATCCCATATGGTCCCCCAAGCCAGCAGTGATTTCTGAGCGCATAGCCAGGAGTAACCCCTGAGCATCATTGGGTGTAGCCAAACAAACAAACAAACAAGTGTTTAGCTTTAAAGCAACCCCATCAAAACATGAATACCATTTTTCAAGGAACTAAACAATTCTTTTTTTTTTTCTGGTTGATTTTGGTTATACTTGTTTTTTTTTGTTGTTGTTGTTGTTTTGTTTGGTCGATTTTTGGTTATGCTCGGCAAATGCTCAATGGTTGTTACCCTAGGCTCTGCATTCAGGTACTCCTGGCAGTGCTTATAAGTGATGCTGTACGTAAGACAAGTACTTTACCCACTGTACTATCCTTTGGTCCCAGGAACTAAAACAATTCTAAATTTTGTACTAAACTACAAAAGACCTCAGACAGTCAAAGGAATACTGAAAGAAAAGAAGAAAAATGGAGGCACAGTCCAAAACTTGGTTCCCAAGCAGTACTCAGGAAACTTGCCACTGTCCCCCAGTCCCCAGCAATTCTCAGCTCGATTGATGACACTTGTTTCAGGATGTTTGGTGCTAGAGATTACCCAGGCCATCCCAGCAATGCTCAGGGGCCTCAGAGCAATAAATCCAGAATTACTTTGGGGCTGCATCCAAAAAAATATATCCTTCCAGAAAGGCACCTCCACAAAAAAAGAAACCAAGAAAACAGTCAAAATTAAGTGGTAACCTAATGATTATTTGCCTTTTTAGGGTTATTCAATCTCCTAAGAATCAAATTAAGTTATGAATCCTCTTCCCCATCTGAATACACACATGTTCAAAGAATTCATAGAGCTACTCTTGGAGCCAGATTAATAACACAGTGAGTAGGATGCTTGCCTTGGCACAAGGCTGACTTGGGATAGATCCCTGAGCTCAAAGGTAGGAGTTAGTCCTGAGTGCCACCAGGTGTGCCCCAAAAACAAAGAAAAGAGAAGTCCAGGTACAAATAAAAAAAATCCATCAAAGATTTTAGCAATTCTATTAGAATTCTTGATGGCCAAAAATGGAAACCTATTCAGAATAACTCAAAGCAATAAGAGAACTCATGAAATCTATTAAGTTTACATATTCTTATTTTCTATTAGAATATAGAAAGCCAGGTAAAAGCAGGCCAGATAACGAGAAAAGCAGCGACTGAGGAACAATGCAAAAGTCCCTTCACATGTTAAGATATTATATTCAATTCTAGGACCTGTACCCAAACTCCCAAACATAAGCACCTGCTGGCACACCAGGGCAAATCAAGACCCTTATTCAGCATCAGGTGACAGTAAACTGCAAGAGGCAAAGATCACTCCTCAGCTTTGACCAACAGACACAGCAAATTTACATTGCCCCAGCCACAGTGAAAAAGCAAAATTTTATGCATATTTAATCTTTCCTTCTCCAGATCAAAAACCTAACAACTCATCTCTCCACCCAGGATCCACTTCACAGACTCTTTTTTTTGTTTGTTTGTTTTGTTTTTGTTTTTGGGCCACACCCAGCATTGCTCAGGGGTTACTCCTGGCTGTCTGCTCAGAAATAGCTCCTGGCAGGCACGGGGGACCATATGGGACACCGGGATTCGAGCCAACCACCTTTGGTCCTGGATCGGCTGCTTGCAAGGCAAACACCGCTGTACTATCTCTCCGGGCCCAGACTCTTTTTCTTAACACACATCTGTCTATGGATGCCTTTCTAAAGGCGTGTCTCCCATCCTAATCCAGTCTCAAAATCAGTCCAGTGAGTAGGAATTAAGAGTTATATCAGAGTCTCCCTTATTCTCAATACCATGTGTTTCTTCATGTCTCATTGTCAAATTAGATGAAGACTGTGGGGATATACAACACATTGGTTTCCAGCTAACAAGCGAAAAAGTATGGAAAGAAAAGGGAAATAAATATTTTAGGTATCAGCTTAGCCTGGATAAAGACTTCATCTCAGGATGATTAGTCAACAGCAAATAAATAAATAGGATGGTTTGGGAGAATTGGAAATCTTTACTGTGTAAGTTTATAATTAATCTTTCTGAGATTCTCCGACCCCAAAATACTTTCCCACTGTTTGGGTGAGGGGCTAAAAACAGTTGTGGCTTCAGCTGTCTTTACACAAACATGGAGCTGCACGCTACTGTCCAATTTCTCTGCATAACAGAAAGCTCCACTGGGATAAACCAAGAAATGGTTTCCAAGAACAGCAATCCAGAGGTAGATGGGTAAAACCACTTCAGAATCGACTCTGGAGTCCTCTGTTTTTCTATGCAGCTAAATTATAATAAGTCCCTGCTCTGAGGCATATAATCTGTAGAGTATTTAAGCAGGGGAATGGAAAAAAAAAAACATATAATCCTCATTGAAGTTAGACTGTGGTTTTGAATTTATTTTCCTAGCAATAATATTTTTCAAAAATGTGAAGTTTCTGAAATGGTCAAACCCACAAAAAATAAACGGCTGTTTTCGGCCACATTAGTATCCCATTCCCATGCTGCTAGGACTAAATTGAATTAGTATTTTACAGTTAAAAGGAAAAAAAATAACTACCTGCTTTTAAAAGCAAAACCACTGATGAAAAAATACATATAGGCACTTTCATACAAACCACATTAATCCATGGAAAACTACATTCCAAGAGACATTTGTGAAAATTTTAAATCCACAGCATAATGCCATCTCATACATGGAGAGTAATGGCACCCCACATGTTTATAGTTTCCCTCTCTCAGATTTCCAACAGGAATAGGAGACAGTACTGACGGTGTCATAATAAATGTTCCTCATACTGTCTAAGAACCTTTACCAGTCTGCTATAGTCACTCTGTTTGACAATGTACTAAGCTCCTATTAAGTCAAGCAGAACTTAAATAAGCCAGAGCCTGTCTCTCCCTCCTCCTTTTCCTTTTCATCCTTGACAAACAGAAGCAAAAGAAATGCTGAACAATGCCAAGGATAGGTCCTACATTTATGAAAAAAATATATAATGAAAAGTTTCAAGTGTCCTTTTCCTTCCTTCACTTTTTCTTTCTTCTTTCTTTCTTTTTTGTTTCTCTTTCTTTCTTTGTTTCTTTCTTTTTTCTCTTTCTTTTCCTTCCTTCCTTCCTTCTCTCTCTCTTTCTTCCTTCCTTTCTCTCTCCTTCCTTCCTTCCTTCCTTCCTTCCTTCCTTCCTTCCTTCCTTCCTTCCTTCCTTCCTTCCTTCCTTCCTTTCTTTCTTTCTTTCTTTCTTTCTTTCTTTCTTTCTTTCTTTCTTTCTTTCTTTCTTTCTTTCTTTCTCTCTTTCTACCTACTTACCTACCTACCTACCTACCTACCTACCTACCTACCTATCCATCCATCCATCTATCTAGGCCACACACAGCAGAGTTCAGGGGTTCCTCCTGGCTCTTCACTCCAAAATCACTCCTGACAGACTCAGGGGACCATATGGGTTGCTGGGGATCAAACCCAGGTAGGGCACATGCAAGGCAAAAGCCCTATCCATTGTGCTATGGCTCTGGTCCTCCCTTCATTCACTTTCAGGTAGCTCAGCAGGGCCAGGACCAGACAAGTAGCTGTGAGTGAGGAGTGAACTAAGAATCAGAGTTGGGGTCATGGAGACCAGCAGAGCTGAGATACAGGTGGTGATCAGAACCCAGGGGGCTGCCATCACTAGGCTTGCTGGGACAACAAAGGTAGCTAGCTGAGTTAAATGTATTTAGAACCTACTATTTACTATGATAAATTACTATATATATTTTATATATAACATACATTAAAATACCTAAAGGTTCGAATCCCAGCATCCCATATGGTCCCCCAAGCTGCCAGGAGCAATTTCTGAGCATAGAGCCAGTAGTAACCCCTGAGTGCCGCCAGGTATGACCCCAAAACAAAACAAAACAAAAATACCTAAAGGTGTTAATCATTACTATTATAATACTCTTAGCTGACATTTTAAAAAGCCAGGTATTTTCACCTATTTAGTTAGACTTTACATTCTATTTCTTCTCTAAATTGACAGAAATTCTTTGTTTGTTTTTGGATCATACTCGGCATCATCACTCAGGGGTTACTCCAGGCAGGCTCAGGGGACCATATAGGATGCCAGAAATTGAACACAGGTTGGCCGTGTGCTATCATTTTGGCCTAGAAATTGACAGAAGAAATGTTAACTCATTTATTCACTTAGCAAATGTTAGGTACCACATAAATACAGAGCTACACAAGACAGACCATATTTACGGTCTCATGCATCACATTTAGAACTCTGACTCATTGGAGGTTTACTTCTGGGTAATTCCACTAGAGTAACTATGCAATATGAGTTTCATAATTAGGCTGGGTTTTGTTGTATCCAGCTTACTTTCCAGTGTGCCAATGAGGCTGCTGTTATTAAGAAGGTATATTTTTTGTGCTCCCTTTTCTGTAACATTTATGACAAATTCTGAGGCAGAAGACTGCACATCCAGGACAATCTGCCTAGAGAAAAGAAAACTCTCTTCTTTGGGAATGAAGTGCAGTCTCTGACAAAGATAAATGTTCCATCTCATTCGTCTAAATATCTACCACATCCTCTGTGGCTGGCCATACCCAAATCACATTAACTCAAGAAATTTGGAGCTCGAGGATTTAAAGAAACAGAAGATGAAGGATGGTCAAGTCCATGGGTTCACCATGGGCCTGTCTCGGTTAAAGAGGGTCAATATTTGAGGCAACTGCAGGAATCAACTTCTTAATATGTGTCTCCAACATTTGTTTCATTTTAGCTCTTTCAAAACTCACACAAGTAGATGAAAGTTTCAAAGTTCTCCTTCATTTATGGCTCCAGAATGGCTGCAGGAGTCTGAAACGAGGCCACCATGATTAGCTTTATGCAATGGAGAGAAAAAGTTTAAGCTCTAGACCACCCATCAGTGGTCCACAGCACACTGCACAAGCATGATTTCCACACTCTGGCACTGGAAAGTTCTGCAGAAGTTGAGCTGTTTTAAGATGCTGTGTCTTTAAAATCATACTCAAGGAAGTATATTTACAGATCCTTGAACAGTTGAAGAGGCACTATGAATCAGTGAATAAGGAATAGAATGATAAACTTCTGAATACAATTCAAAAATCCCTTCCTCACACCGATATTCATTGCAGCACTATTTACAATAGCCAGACTCTGGAAATAACCCAGATGCCTTTCAACAGATGAATGGCTAGTGGTACATATACACAATAGAATTATGCAGCTTTCAGGAAAGATAAAGTCATGAAATTTTCCTATACATGGATGTACATGGAATCTATTATGCTGAGCGAAATAAGTCAGAGGGAGAGAGAGACACACAGAATAGTCTCACTCATCTATGGATTTTAAGAAAAATAAGTCATTATTGAAATAATTCCCAGAGATGAGGGCCAGAGGCCTGGCTCATGATATGAAACTCACCACAAAGAGTGCAATTAGAGAAGTAACTGCACTGACAACTATCATAACAATGTCAATGAGTGAGGGAAGTAGAAAGTCTGTCTCGAATACAGGCAGGGATGGGAGAGGAGGGGGGGGGGCATTGGTGGTGGGAAGGTTGCAATGGTGAAGGGGTGGGTTCTGTTTATGACTGAAACCCAACTACAATCATGCTTGTAATCATGGTGCTTGAATAAAGATTTTATATTAAAAAAAAAGGAAGAGAAAAACTCAAGAAGGAACCCTAAATCTTGGTTTAAATCATTTAAAATAATACATGCAAATAAAATAAAATAATACATGCACAAGTTGAATCTTTATTCTTGGTACTTCTTGCCTTCCACAATGGTAGATGTCAACAGAAAGTAAAAAAGGAACAAAAAAAAATGAAGAAATAAGACAAAGAGAAAGGGCTAAGGAAAAAAAGAAAAGGGAAAAGCAAATCTTTCTAAACCAGTGAGTTAGCACAAATGTTAAGGTGCTTGCCTTGTAGCAAAGGTTTGATCCCTCCATATAGAGCAAAGAGTAAGTTCTGAGCATATCCAAGTATGGTCCCAAAACCCTTTCCCTCAAATAAGGCTAACTCTCCCCACATTTGGATTCCTCAAAGTAAGCAGTATGTTATCTTATATGCATAGTTATTTGATTTATTCTTTTATACTGTGTTTCATGAAAATTTTCTTCCAAAAGTGAAGCAAAGCTAAAAGATTCATTTTATCTCATCTTATAAGTTAATCACAAAAATGTAAGAATTCAACCAAATCAATATTAATTAATTCTAGGAAGGTTTATAATTCTGATTAGAATTTTTTGTCAGAAATTTCTTCTAGGTTTTTTTTTTTCAGCCACACCCGTTTGATGCTCAGGGGTTACTCCTAGCTAAGCGCTCAGAAATCGCCCCTGCTTGGGGGGACCATATGGGACACCAGGGGATCAAACAGCGGTCCTTCCTTGGCTAGCGCTTGCAAGGCAGACACCTTACCTCTAGCGCCACCTCACCGGCCCCACTTCTAGGTTTTTTATGCAAAACTTTCTTCCAAATTCTTATATAATTTGAATTGAATATCTTGAGTTCATAGAATGTATGCCTAATGTCTTATAAATTATTCTTTAAAAATTTTTTTTATTTGGAGCACTGTGATTTACAATACTGTTGATGACGGGGTTTCCTACATACAATGATAAACAATTCACCCTCTACCAGTGAATTTACTTCCCTCCACCATTGTTTCTGGGTTCCCACCTATCCATCCCAATCCTCCTCCCCACCTTTGGTAAGTTGAGTTCTGTAGACCAGTTCTCAGGTTCTGTTGTCTTTGACCATTTCTTATCCCTATATTTTGTATAATCTATTCTTTAATTAATTAATTAATTAATTTGGTTTTAGGGCCATACTGGTGATGCTCAGGAGTTACTCCTGGCTATGTGTTCAGAAATTGCTCCTGGCTTGGGGGACCATGTGGGACACTGGGGGATCAAACCACGATCCGTCCTAGGTTAGCACATGCAAGGCAGATGCCCTACCACTTGCACCACCACTCCGGTTTCATAAATCAATCTATTTTGTACCTGAGAATAGTTGAAAGTAAAATAATTGAACAACTATTTTTATATTGCAAAGCACCTCAAAAGTTTTTCATTTAGTCAGAAAAAAAAGAAGCTTTTCCGAGAACTAAGTAAAATAATATATGTAGATCATAGTTTCATGAAATAAAAAAAAAAACACTCCATCTCACAATTGTATGACACAACGCTTCAAGAACATTCTAGGCAAGTTGAGTTTGCTCCTTAAACAAAGCAGACTAGTGGATACCACACCTTTTTTTCACCTTCTGAAGCTGGTGCCAGAATGCAGCAAAGCTGTCAAAAGTAAACTCTTTCCACAAAAAAATGTAATCTCTTCTTTTCAATTCTAAGAAAAGAGCCAACCCAAGTCAAAAATCTTTCTTCCATGATGCAGAGTTGCAAAGGCCAGCTTATCTTTGTTGAGATAAAAAGTAACAACAGTAAGAATATTTCATTAAATCAGAAGGTTAGTGTTTGAAATCTGACTCTATCACATCCTACTGGACAATCTTGACAAATCTTGACAAAGTCTCTGTGACTTTGATTTCCTCGTAGTGAAATGAGGCTCACGATGCCCCAGGCTCTCTGTGAGATTCAAATCAGATGATGTGGGTGAAGAGTAATGTGTAAATTATAAAGTAAATATTACATTTTCCTCAAGAGCAGTCTAATGTTGGTGTCCTGTGCTTGTTCAAAAGTCATGATTGCGCGTGACATGGAGGGCACCAGATCCAAACAAATTAGTCAGCAGCTGGCCAACATTTTGTCAGCATGTGGTCAACGGCAAAGTCGGTAATGCACACAATGAAAATGAGATCCAGCACAACAGTCTGGGCACTCCATAAAGAATACTCCCACTTTCTCTTATGTCTTCTGACCATCTGTATTTCTTCTTTGAAGGAGATTCTGATCATCTCTTCTTCCCATTTTTAATAAGATTTGCTATTTTTTCTTAAGATTATCAGTGCCTTATATTTCTTAGATATTAACCCCTTCTCAGATGTGTAATAGGTAGTTTATCCCAATCCATGGTCAATTTTTTTAATCCTGTTCACTGTTTCCTTTGAGGTACAGAAGCTTCTTAATTTAATGTAGTCCCATTTGTTTAGCTTTGTTTTCACTTGCTTGGTCAGTAGTATTTCATCTTTTTTTATAATATCTTTATTTAAGAATCATAATTACAAACATGTTTGTAGTTGGGTTTTAGTCATAAAAAAAGAACAACCCCTTCACCAGTGCAACCTTCCCACCACCAATGTCCCTATTTCCCTCCTCCCCCAACTCCTGCTTGTATTTGAAACAGACATTCTATTTTGCCCAATCACTACCATTGCCATGATAGTTGTTACTATGGTTATTTTTCTACTGCACTCACCACTCTTTGTAGTAAGCTTCATAACATGGGTGATCCTACCAGCCTTCATTCCTACTGTCTCTGTGTATTATTATAATAATGTCTTTTTTTTTCTTAAATCCCATTAATGAGTGAGACTATTCTGTGTCTATCTCTCTCCCTCTGATTCATTTCGCTCAGCATAAAAGTTTCCATGTCCACCATGCATAGGGAAATTTCATGACTCCATTTTTTTCTGATGGCTGCATAGTATTCCATTGTGTATATATACCACGATGTCTTTAGCCACGCATCTGCTGTTGGGCATATGGGTTATTTCCAGATTCTGGCTATTGTAAACAATGCTACAGTAAATATAGGAAGGCAGAGGCCATTTTTGTATTGTGGTTTTGTGTTCCTATGGTATAGAAACACAAAGAGTGTGTAATGAATCAAAGAGATGATGTATATTTATTGATGCTTTTGTTTCGTTTTGATTTTCATTTTTTTTTGGCCACAACCAGTGACACTTAGGAGTTACTCCTAGCTCTGCACTTAGAAATTGCCTCTGGCTTGGGGGACCATATGGGATGCCAGGGGATCGAAACACGGTCCGTCCTAGGCTAGCGGGGCAAGGTAGATGCCTTGCCACATGTGCCATCACTCTGGCTCATCAATGGCCTTCTCATACACAAATAATGATAGAGAAGAAATGGGCATTAAAGAAAACAATCCCATTCACATTATTGCCACACAAATTCAAATACCTTGAAGTCAACTAAAGAGGTGAAGGACCTATACAAAAAAACTATAAAATACCACTTCAAGAAATAAAAGAAAACATAAGAAAATGGAGACACAAACTTTATTCATGAATGGGAGAATTAACATCATTAAAATGGCAATACTCTCCAAAGCATTGTACAGATTTAATGCAATTTCTGTAAGGATACCATGGCATTCTTTAAAGAAGTGGGCCAAACACTTCTGAAATTCGTTTGGAACAATAAACAACCACGAATAGACAAATAAACCCTTAGGAAAAAGAAAATGGGAGGCATCACTTTATTTTTTAAATTGTAACTACAAAGCAATAGTTATTAAAACAGCATGGTACTGGAATAAAGACAAACCATCAGATCAATGGAATAGATGAGTATTCAGAGAATATTCCCCAGATGTACTATCAATTAAACTTTGATAAGGGGCAAGGAATGCAAAATGGAGCAAGAAAAGCCTCTTCAACATGTGGTGTTGAAACAGCTGGTCAGCCACATGCAAATAAACCAACTTGGACCTCCATCTAACACCATGCACAAATATATTAAAGACTTTTATATGAGACCCAGAACCATAAGATAAATAGAAGAACACATAGGTAAAACACTCCGTGACTTTGCAACTAAAAGCATCTTCAAGGAGGAAACTCCACTGTCCAAACAAGTAGAAGCAGAGATAAACAAATGGGACTATAGTAAACTGAGAAGCTTCTGTACCTCAAAGAAAATAGTGACTAGGATACAAAGGCCACCCACAGAATGGGAGACAGTATTCACCCAATACCCATCATATAAGGAAGCAATACCTAAGCTATACAAGGTACTGACAGAACTTAACAAGAAAAAATATATAACCCCATAAAAAATGAGGAGAAGAAATGAACAGATACTTCCTCAAGGAAGAAATACAGATGGCCAAAAGTCACATGAATAAATGCTCCATATCACTAATCATCAGAAAGATGCAAATCAAAACAACAATGTGATACCATCTCACACCACAGAGAATGACACAAATCACAAAAAAACAAACAAAATAATAAACAAAAAACCAAGAACAATCAGTGCCGGTGGGGATGTAGGGAGAAAGTATTTCATCTTTGAAAATGCTTTTTAGTTTCAATGTAATGAAGAGGTTTGCCTATGTTTATCTTTTATGAACTTCATGGTTTCAGGTCTGATATCAAGGTCGTTAATTCATTTGATTTGACTTTCTACATGACATTAAAAAAAGGTCTGGGTATTGAGCTCCCATTCAATCCAGCTATACCACTCCTAGGAATATACCCTAGGAACACAAAAATACAATACAAAAATCCCTTCCTTACACCTATATTCATTGCAGCACTATTTACCATAGCAAGACTCTGGAAACAACCAAGATGCCCTTCAACAGATGAATGGCTAAAGAAACTGTGGTACATATACACAATGGAATATTATGCAGCTGTCAAAAGAGATAAAGTCATAAAATTTTCCTATACATGATGTACATGGAATCTATTATGCTGAGTGAAATAAATCAGAGAGAGAGAGAGAGAGAGAGAGAGAGATGCAGAATGGTCTCATTCATCTATGGGTTTTAAGAAAAATGAAAGACATTCTTCCAATAATAATTTTCAGAGACAAAAGAGAGGAGGGCTGGAAGTTCCAGCTCACCTCAGGAAGCTCACCACAAAGAAGGATGAGTTTAGTTAGAGAAATAACTACATTGTGAACTATCCTAACAATGACAATGTATGAGGGAAATAGACAGCCTGTCTAGAGTACAGCAGGGGTTGGGTGGGGAGGAGGGAGATTTGGGACACTGGTGTTGAGAATGTTGCACTGATGATGGGGGGGGGTGTTCTTTACATGACTGAAACCCAACCACAATCATGTTTGTAATCAAGATGTTTTAATAAAATATTTAAGAAAAATAAAAATAAATAAAAAATATAGGTCTGGGTTCATTTTTTGGCACATAGCTGTCCAGTTTTCCCAATACCACTTGCTGTTGAAGACACTTTTCATGCCATATTTCCTTTTTCAAAGATTAATTATTAACTAAAGATCTTTAGTTGCCTAATTCCTTTATCAAAGATTAATTTATCATATACGTGAGGGTCTCTCTTGGGATATTCAAGTTTATCCCATTGATCTGAGAGTTTCTCTTTATTCCAAGACCATGCTGTTTTAATTACTTATTGCTTTATAGTGTTCGAAGTTGAAGTCTCCTTTCTATTTTTCCTCAAAGATTGCATTAGCTGTTCATGGATGTTTATTGCTCCATATGAATTTCAGGACTATATGATATATTTCTTTGAAAAAATGTCAGTATTATCCATATATTAATCATCAGAGAGATGCAAATCAAAATGAGATATTATCTCACATCACAGAGACTGGCACATTAAAGAAAATAAAAACAACCAGTACTGATATAGATGTGAGGAAAAGAGATTCTCATTCACTACTGTTAAGAAAGTCAGGCCAGCCCAGTGGGGCCCGACTGTAAGAAACTGTGAGTGCTTCCTGTATGTGTTTGTCTCCTGTCCTGTCTCCTAAACCTCTTGGGTGTGGGCTGAAAAGGGCCCAGAAAATTCGCTCTCCAAGAGGATCATTCAAGGGGCCGGACGCCAAGAGACTGCTTCCTAAAGTGAAAACCGGCTATAAGCAGTACTTCACAGAAAGCAAGTCCCCTGTTTGTGACGTCAGGCTGGGAAAATCTACACCAGCCCAGTGGGGCCGGACTGTGAGATACTGTGAGTGCTGTTTGTGTGTGTTTGTCTCCTGTCCTGTCTCCTAAGCCTCTTGGGAGTGGGCAAAAAAGAGCCCAGAAAATTCGCTCTCCCAGAGGCTCCAGAAGGGCATGGCCACTCCGCTTCACTACGCGGCCGTGCACTCTTCCTAAGAAAGAGCAACACTGCAACAAGAAGAAAAAAATCACACTAAGAACTGAGCTGGATCACTGAAGCCCAGAATCTCTCCCCAGACTGTCTTCTCTGGTGCATGCTTGCGCCTAAGATTTCAGGTTTGATGGAAAAATACATGGTTTCACAGACAAACAAAACCTCAGAAACTTTACAGACTCAAAAAAACACTCTTTTTTTTTTTTTTTTTTTTTTGGGCCACACCCTGTGACGCTCAGGGGTTACTCCTGGCTATGCGCTCAGAAGTTGCTCCTGGCTTCTTGGGGGACCATATGGGGCGCCGGGGGATCGAACCACGGTCCGTCCTAGGCTAGCGCAGGCAAGGCAGGCACCTTACCTCCAGCGCCACCGCCCGGCCCCTCAAAAACACTCTTAAGAGAAACACTGAAAGACCTAATTTAAGACAAGACTAACCAAAAGACACACCAAACTTCGATAGGAAGATGGCATTAAATCCCAGGACAATTCTTTCTCTCAATGTCAATGGACTAAATGCACCAGTTAAGAGACACAGAGTGGCTAAATGGATCAAGAAACTCAATCCAACCTTCTGCTGCCTACAAGAAATGCACCTGAATAGTCAGAACAAACATAGACTCAAAATAAAAGGCTGGAGAAAAATCATCCAAGCAAACAACACCCATAAAAAAGCTGGAGTGGCCATACTAATATCAGATAATGCAAACTTTATATCAAGAAAGTTGTAAGGGACAAAGAGGGACATTTTGTATTAATCAAGTGATATGTACAGCAGGAAGAAATCACTCTTCTAAATATATATGCACCGAATGAGGTTCCAGCAAAATATTTAATACAATTGTTGACAAATCTGAAAAATAATATCAATAACAACACAATAATTGTGGGGGAATTCAACACGGCTTTGTCAACACTGGATTGGTCAAGCAGACCGAAACCCAAAAAGAATTTACTAGACCTGAGAAGAGAAATGGAAGAAAGAGTCCTAGTAGATATATATAGGACACTCCATCCACAGAAACCTGGATACACATTTTTCTCCAATGTACATGGGACATTCTCCAGGATAGACTACATGCTGGCACATAAAACATACCTCCATAATATCAAGAAGATAGAAATTTTGCAGGCTACCTTAATTGACCAAAAGGCTCTGAAATTATATGTGAATTCCAAAGGGACACAGAAGAAAAACTTTAACACCTGGAAGTTAAACAGCCTCATAATGAATAACCAGTGGGTCCAAGATGAAATCAAAGAGGAAATCAAAACTTTCCTGGAAATAAATGATAATAAAGACACAAACTATCAGCTATGAGCTCCCATAAGGATTCTGGAAATGTACACTGAAACCAAAAGCACAATGCATAAAAGGTATCTTCACTCCTATATTCATTGCAGCACTATTTATAATAGCCAAATCTAGAAACAACCCAAGTGCCCAAAAATAGATATGTAGATAAAGAAACTTTAGTAATTTACACAATGGAATAATATGAAGCTGTTAGGAAGAATGAAGTCATGAAAATTGAATATACCTGGATGGATACGAAGAGTGTTATGCTCAATTAAGTGAGTCAGGGATAGACAGAATCATCACACTAAATTGTGGAATATATGGAAAAAAAAAGATACAGTAATAATACCTAAAGACAATATATACAAGGAGCAGGAGGACTGGTCCTTGATAGAGAGCTTTCCACAAGGAGCAGAGGAGTACAAGTAGGTCAAAAAAGGACTGTGACAATGATAATTTTAAATGATCACTCTGGACAAGAACTGAGTGTTGAGAAAAGGTAAAGTGATATGTATGACACCCTTCAGTAACAATATTATAAACCATAGGGTCTAAAAGAAAAAAATGGAGGGAAGGAGAGCTGGTAAGAATGAGAGTGAGAGCAAGCAAGAGAGTGAGAAAGAGAGAAAGAAAGCAAGAGAAGAAAAATGTCTGCTATAGAGAAGAGACAGGTCCGAGGAATGGGAAAGTTGGGATGGAAACTGGGAACACTGGTGGCAGGAAGAGTGCAATGGTGAAGGGATGGGTGTTGTGCACTGGATGACTGAAACTCAATCATGAACAATTTTGTAACTTTGTCTCATGATGATTCACTATAAAAACATATTGGAAAAAGAATACTCCCAATAAAATCTCTTTTTCTTAAACTAGTGCCAATTCCCCTAAACTCAATGTCCACTTTGTTACTTATAAATGTTTGTTGTCCTTCAACTGAATGTTCTTAATTTATTTCCTATGACTAGATACATGTACACTGACCACAGTTTCACCTTTTTTCTGGCTCTGACCAGTTTCACCTTTTTGTCTTAAATCAAGACAAGGAAAAAAACTCTCCCAAGCCAATTTGATCTCAGAGAGCATGCCACACTCCTAGCCAATTCCCACCTATGAAAAGACCTGACAATAATCTCTTAATTATTCCTACTCAATTCCAAGATATAGATTATAGCTAATCTATACAGCTTCTGAAATATATGAGAATTTGATAGTGTATGGTATAATTTTAATGGCTTCTAAGTGTTTCAAAGCTACTTGTTTTAAATTTACGAAGTGTAAAAAAAAAACCTCTTTTTAATTAAAAAAAAAAGAGTAAATGAAACTGCACATGGACCTTTAGTGTTCTGGTTGGTTTAACAGAGGTTAGAAGGCACAGATTGATTTTAAGCATCTTTCCCCACACGGTCAACTCAAGGCCAATATATTCCAACTCAACTCATATATAGGTAAAAAAAAAAAAAACACTGGCATAAGGAGAACTTCATAGAGGTATCCCTTTGAAAAAAGACATGATTATAATGATGGGAAAATTTATTCAAGTACACAGCTTAAAGTGTAGGCACCTGACATAGATGCACTAGCACCCCACCAGAGTTGTTGATGGGGGTTGATGGGGATATTTTTATCTTTGCCCCTCTTCACAATAGAGCCACAATTAATAAGTATCATATTTTCCAATATACAACGAGAAACATTTGCTTAAGGTTTTTCTTAGACCAACCAAAGCATAAAGTCAGAATAACTAAGTCAACAAAATAAAAAAAGTTAGATACTTAAAGTTATAACCAAATGCCAAGAAAATTCAATTGGTAATTTGACTGATGCTAGGTTTGCCCAAGCTCAAGAGAACAAATCAAGTGACATAATTCTAGGAAAGCCTAGAATCTCACAACTAATTCATTTAATAGGGTTTTTTATTAATATATTCCAAAAGCAATCTCCTTTGAGGACAATAGAATTACGAAGTGAATTCACTCATTTAGCAGATTTATTGAAAAATATATATGCTTACACTGGTGATGGGGTGTCCTCTTATATGACTGAAACCCAACCACAATCATGTTTATTAAAAAAATAAAAATAAAAATATATAAGCGAATTAAAGAAAATAATGCAAGAGTATAGTAGGGAGGTTATTTTAGGTAGTAAAGTAAAATTAAGTATACATCATTTTTATAAAAAAGAGTGAAATTATTCATGGTAGAGATAAATATATTCATCTATAGCAATGTATGTTAGAAAACTCATTTTTGTTTTTTAAGAATTTCTGAGAAATTAACTTACTAAAAATTTCTGAATGGGATCGAACTGATAGTACATCAGGTAGGGCACTTGCTTTATGTACATCCAACCCAAGTTTGATTCTAGGACCCCAAAAGGTCCCTCAGCACTGCCAGGAGTAATTTCTAAATGCAAGCCAGGAGTAACTCAAGTATCGCCAGGTGTGACCCCCCCCCTGCAAAAAAAATTGCTAAATAAAAGAAGAAAAAATAAGGTAGATGTAGAGAAAGAGAATATGCATGAAGAGAAAGAAAATTGGTCATCATCGAAAAGGATAAGGAAAAGAAAATCATTATTTGAGCTTTTAATCTTAGATAAAAATTATCTAACTTATTAAAAATTATCTAATTTATCTTAACAATCAGAAAATTATAATGTTTAGGATTAAAGGATCAATGGCAAGACCAAGCTTTTATCTAGTAAATGGAATAGAATGATTCAGGCAACAAAATAATGTCCATGTGGGCTCAAAGGACTATTAGGAAAGAATAGAATTAAGGTGAAATTGAAATTAAACTTACATTTAAGCAATGAGCTCACAGTGCAGTTTTCAAGAGCTAACATATTCTAAGAAGAGACCCCATGAGAGTGAGGGGGGGAGAGAGTGAGTGCGAGAGGGGGGGAGGGGAGAGGGGGAGAGATAAAGGGAGAGGGAGAGAAAGAGAGGGAGGGAGAGGGAGAGAAAGAGAGGGAGGGAGAGGGAGAGAAAGTGGGGGAGAGGGAGAGGGAGAGAGAGGGAAGCAAAATGCCTACTCCAGAGACAAGCAGGGGGTGAAGGGTGGGAGGGAAATGGGGACATTGGTGGCAGGAACATTGCATTGCTGAAGGGCAGTATACGTTCTTACTGAGACCCAACTATGAACATTTCTGTAACCACAGTGCTTAAGAATTTATTATTAAATAAAGTATAAAAAAAGGTGACTCCAAGCTAAGCATGAGATTTTCTTTCCAAAGACAACTTGACAGTAAATATTCTCATTATCTACTGTTTTCTTTGCCTCTTCTACACAATACATCTTTAGCATATTTTCAAATGGCCCACTCCTAGTATTCGCTCAGATTCTACTTTTTGCCTGCAATGGCCATTATTAGTCTTTTCAACCTAGAAGTTCATTACTTCCTTTTAAGATGTAGTTCAAATTAGAACCAATTTCTCTAGGCATTTAGCACTTTCTCCTCCATACTCTCAAGAATCTTCATAAAAAAAAAAAAAGGAAAAGAATCTTCATAATTAACTTCTTTCCCTGGGTACTGTTTACTGTGACTTTTGTGGCACTCTCTCTTGGAGATTTGGGTCACAAGATAGAAATCAGAGCATGCTCATCTTTTTGTCCCAGAATCCAGCACATTACTCAGTCTGAGAAGTCAATACTTATTTGCCCAATTAAAGAAATTAAACAGAGTAGAATCAATGGAATAGATTTATTTGACCCAGTAGGTAGAATAGATCTAATAGATTGAAGAGAATGTACTGTATGGAGAGGCACTTAAGTGATGGGCATGATGTAATGACACTGTACCCCACCCTAAACAAGTCTACCTGTTGAATATCTACCTGTTCCAATCTTTATTTAGATGCTTTGACATATCACCAGATGACTCAAATATATAATTCAATGAATTCCACATCTTGAACTAAAATTAGTTCCCAAACAATAATTCCCTAACATATAATCTGTCAGAGCCTTCTTTAATTTCTAGTTTTCCTTTTTCCCTTTCTTTCTTACCTCCATTCCCTTCCTTCCTAGACATAAGTAATCATCAATTCCAACTGAATTCTCTTAAATAATATCAAGAATCTATCCATTGTAGACCTAGGGGAGAGTAAAAGAACATGTACGGAGCCTGTAGTTATTCCCATGACAGTATGCTTCAAGGACAGAGACATCCGGTATCTCTTAGGCCAAGGGAATTCCCTTTCTAATCTCCCCAATATTTACTGTGCCTAATTAGAGAGAGAGAGAGAGAGAGAGAGAGAGAGAGAGAGAGAAGCATGAATTAATTCTGTTGTTTGTTTCTTTTTGTTTTTTTTGCTTTGCTTTGTTTTGTTTTTATTTCAGGACCATGGTTATTCTTTGGTTGTTGTCTTTATTGCTATGGTGCTTTTCGAGAGTTTTTTTTTTTGTATTGTTATATTTTCCTTCCTTTTTCCTTTTCTTCTCTTAAATTGATATTTATAGTCTCTAGAAGGACTCCTCCCATTTTTTGCTTGTTTAATTTTTGCCCCCCTTTTTTTCTTTCCTTCAAACAAAACCACATAACTTAAACCATCTTGTTCTGCCTCATCAATTGAGAGGGAAATAATGGAGGGTACCAAGACCAAACAGTTGTATGAACATTAAGTAGAAATAAAAAATGATCAGACTTAAACACCAAATCCAAAGCCAACGACAACAGAATTGATACCCAATCTACAACAATCTAGACACAGAGGGGACCATTTATACTAGCAGCCCAAAGGGCAAAGGAGGGGCGATATATGATGCATGCTGGGAACAGGGGTGGAGGGAGGGCAACATTGGTGGTGGGAATGCTCCTGATTCAATGTCGCTATGTACCTAAAATATTACTGTGAAAGATTTGTAATCTACTTTGGTCAAAATAAAATTAAAAAAAGAAAGAAAGGAAGGAAGGAAGGAAGGAAGGAAGGGAGGGAGGGAGGGAGGGAGGGAGGGAGGGAGGGAGGGAGGGAGGGAGGGAGGGAGGGAGGGAGGAAGGGAGGAAGGGAGAAAGGAAGAAAGAAAGAAAGAAAGAAAGAAAGAAAGAAAGAAAGAAAGAAAGAAAGAAAGAAAGAAAGAAAGAAAGAAAGAAAGAAAGAAAGAAAGAAAGAAAGAAAGAAAGAAAGAAAGAAAGAGAAAGAAAGAGAAAGAAAGAAAGAAAGAAAGAAAGAAAGAAAGAAAGAAAGAAAGAAAGAAAGAGAGAAAGAGAGAAAGAAAGAAAGAAAGAGAAAGAGAGAAAGAAAGAAAGAAAGAAAGAAAGAAAGAAAGAAAGAAAGAAAGAAAGAAAGAAAGAAAGAAAGAAAGAAAGAAAGAAAGAAAGAAAGAAAGAAAGAAAGAGAAAAAGAAAGAAAGAAAGAAAGAAAGAAAGAAAGAAAGAAAGAAAGAAAGAAAGAAAGAAAGAAAGAAAGAAAGAAAGAAAGAAGGAAGGAAGGAAGGAAGGAAGGAAGGAAGGAAGGAAGGAAGGAAGGAAGGAAGGAAGGAAGGAAGGAAGGAAGGAAGGAAGGAAGGGAGAGAGAGAAAGAAAATGGAAACATCAACATTGTATCAAAGAAATGGAGACCACAGAGACGTGATAATTCTGAAGGAAAATAAAGGCAGTACTTCGTAAATGAAAAAAAAAAAGAATCTATCCATTGTAATATCCACCTACAATATCCCTACTTTGAACAAAAGACTCACCATCTTGTGTGGTTGGACTGAGAATTTGGGTTTGAAGTTCCTTCAGGCTAATTCCCAAATACCTGCAGACCTCCTCAGGACTATACGGTTCGGGGTGAAGGGCATCCTCTATGACTAACAGCATTTCTTCCAAACTCACACCTAGTTTGTCCTGCACCTCCTTCAGCCGCATTACTTGATCCCATTGTAAGCATTTGTACTTAGCCAGGAGCTGTAAATTCCAAGCAAAATAATTGTCAGCTTTCATTTTGGAATTGATATGTACTATTTTAATTAGCTGATTCAACTTTAACTTTCTTTTCCATTCAACTGATCCATTGTTTAACCTTAAAATTTCCCACCATTGCTTGAAGAGGCATTCTGGGTTCAGATGTGCAGATGTTTGGAATTAATGTATCCTAAAACAAAAACAAAAAGCAAAAACAGAAAAGCAACAACAACCCTAATACTCTACTGATTTTTTTCCTTGTCACCACTTTCCCCAAGGCTATTTTTTTTGAATAATTTTATTCTTTCATCCCTCTGCAGTTCATCCCTAATGCACTGCTCTCTATAAAGTCTTCAGAAAATGACTCAAATCTCATGTGACCTGAGTCCTGAGGTGGACAGTGTATGCCCAATTTCATTAAGGCACTTCCTGTTTACTACATGTCTCTTTGAAAAAGAATAATGAGTTTAAGGATATGGGCATGTCGAGTAAAGTCCTAGATTTTAAATAAAAACCTCATTGGTGACCTTATGAGAACCATTTCATTAGGTTGCTGGTGGCAGTAAAGCTTTATGTTTCTCCACTTTTAAGAGTTCCTCTAACTACATCAAGATACACCTCTTCAATCTGTTGAAGAAGGTTTTGTAGAAACTGAATGTTGGTAACTCAGTTACTCATGGGAACCCCAATTCAGATTATGTTTCTCTCTTTTTCCTTAAACTACTGACTTTGGAATAGGTGACAATGAAAACAGCAGATTTCTCTCACTCTGAGATCTATAAGATTCATTTCCTAGATGTGAGGCTAGCAGGTGCATACAGACAACTTCAAAAAGAAGCAAGCCCAAAGTAAGGGAGATTAATTTGGAGGGAAATGTGCATTTGATTTACTATTCTATTATGCTGATAATTTGATTTGATTTCTTTTCAACAGGAAGCAGGATTTACCAGACCATTGTATTCTGGTTAGGCCACTCACTTCTGAAGAATGTTAATAGCATAAATTTTTATAGTCCTTGTCCCCTCTTGAAAATCCTGGCTCATGTATTCAAAAGGAGTTAACGAATTTATGCCAGACATGGGAAAAAAGAAATAGTCTTATACTTTTCTGTTCAATTATTTCACAGAACATAGTGCAGCTTTAAAAGCATGGAAACAAGCTGGAGAACTAGCTCAATGGGTTGAGAACATGCTTTGCTTCTTGGAGATCCAAGTTCCATCCCCAAGCATTACTGGGAAGAACCCCCAATAGAGAGCTAGAAATAGCCCCCTAGGCACTAGTGGGTGTGGCTAATATATCTATATATACATACATATTAAAAAGCAATAAAATACTGGAAGCAAGAAAAAGTTTTCTTTTGATTTCATTTGTTTCTCACATTGGTATTTATTAGTATGGTTGGATTTATACCTCCATAGATTGACTTATTTATTATTATTTTTAAGCACCATTATTACAAACACATTTGTAGTTAGGTTTCAATCATTAAAAAATATATCCCCTTTACCAAAGCAACCTTCCCACCACCAATGCTTTATAATTCATTCATGTGTGTCTATGTTCCAAACACGAAACTTAAGTGATAGGTACATAAGGCATAAAAATATTATACAATATACATATTTTGATAGGGGTCACTGCCTATGACCTTCAGCCCTATAGACAGGCCTAATGGCTCAGTAGTGTTCAAGAACCATCAGGGCTACACCAGCAATGCTGGGGCAAGGAGGGTACATGAGGGACCATAAAATATCTATCACCAAGCCGGGTAGGTGGCGCTGGAGGTAAGGTGTCTGCCTTGCAAGCTCTAGCCAAGGAAGGACCGCGGTTCGATCCCCCGGCGTCCCATAAGGTCCCCCCAAGCCAGGGGCGATTTCTGAGCGCATAGCCAGGAGTAACCCCTGAGCGTCAAACGGGTGTGGCCCAAAAACAAAAAAAAAAAATATCTATCACCAGAGATTGAACTTAAGGGCTTATACATGCCTAGCATGGATTCATGTATCCTACCACTTGAGCTATACCTTTGGTTCGTAACATTTCTTATTTTTTTAAGAGGGGAGGGGAGCTGTAGCTGGCACGTCTCAGGATTTGCTCCTGACTCTGTCCTCAGGAGTCTTTCCTGGGGGTGTTCAGGGAACCAAATAAAACCTGGACCTCCTATGTGCAAAATATGTACTTGAGTCCTTTGAGCTATCTCTCCAGCCTCAATTAAGTTTATACAGAAAAAGCTGATATTGATAATAGCCTAGAATGACACTTTCTCAAAACAAAATTCAAATATGAGATAAGTTAAAGTTATTATTGCTAACAGAACTATTACTTGCATAGTGCTATATGGTATGAAATGCTGTTTATGTCAACTCTATTTCTACTTTCTCAAAGAAATATGGCTTAGATTTGTACTACCATTGTCATTAGTTCAAATCACTGCTAAAATCTTAGAAATGAATTTCTAAGTACAAACTAAGATTTATGGTAGAAATAAAGTTCTGTGATTTTTTTTTTTTTTTTGGTTTTTGGGCCACACCCGTTTGACGCTCAGGGGTTACTCCTGGCTATGTGCTCAGAAATCGCCCCTGGCTTGGGGGGACCATATGGGACGCCGGGGGATCGAACCGTGGTCCTTCCTTGGCTAGCGTGGTCCTTCCTTGGCTAGCGCTTGCAAGGCAGACACCTTACCTACAGCGCCACCTACCCGGCCCCAGTTCTGTGATTTTTTAAAAACACCTTGATAGACTGATTTTTTAAAAAAGGAAAAAAATATGAAAGAACTACCCCCAAAAGATGTGTATGCTCTTCCTATGAATTTTTTTCAGTCAACACCAATCAATCCCTAAACTGCTATCCCCATTAAACAAGTCACAGTGCCTCAGGCACTTGATCCCAGGAAACTGAGCCAGGGATACAAGAGGAGAAAATCTGTGAGGGCTGTTTGCAGCCTTGCTTTCAAGGGCAACCCTCACTATGTGGTTTTCTTCCCCAGACAGAGGAACGAACATACAGAAGTTCACATTCACTTCAGCAATATTCCAGTTCACTGTTGGGTGTACTCAGCACTCAGCTCAAAGGTTCACACAACCAATTTGGTGCATATTTTAATTAAGGATGAAATCGCCCACATGTCCTCAATGACAGCTGCACAGCCATGGACCGCTGAGTAGCACAATTCATCGTGGGAGTGAAGTAGGAAAGCCACTTAAGCCCTTTGAAAGTTGGCTCAGAAAACAGAAAGATGTCTTGCAGATGAGGGAGAAGGGTGAGTAAGATTGCTGCAACTCCAAAAGAGAATTTTGTGAGGGGAACTGCCACTAGCAGCCCTGGTAACTGGTCTGCTGGTCTCATTTGTAAAGCTGGATGATGGGTCATTTCAACACAAGCTACTCAGCAACAGGACAGGGAAATAAAGGAAATCAATTCTTTACCCACATTCACCATTTTCACCACTGTAAACATTAACGACCCATATTCGATATGGGAGCTTTCTTAACTGTCTCACACTCTGGGGACAAGAAAGAGTGTTTTCCACATTCATGGAAAGACACAGATAAATCAAACCAATTTAAGGCTGATTATCCTCAGAGGCAAGCTTGACAAGCAGACCCTGGGGAACATTAATGTGGACAGGTGAGGCAGTACTGCAGCCCCTGAGATCTGTGTGAATAACTTTCTAGACGGGCAAGAAAGCTGAGCTGCTTATCCCCTAACTCTCATCCATCATTACTTGAGACCTGCTTCCATGGCTTTTATTTCCTTCCAGGTGGTCCAAATGCAAAATAAGCACTTTCCAGTAGCTAGAAAACATCCCATCAGAAGAAAGTTGCAAGGTCTTTCAGCAAGAGGGTATGGTAGAAAAGTATGAAGATATGGACCTAAATCAAGAACTTATTTGTTAGAATCCCCATTTTGACTTTCTGGTTGTTGTTGTTGTTTTTTAGCAGCATTAACAAATCATTGGATAAAGTACCAGTTATCTCATCAGATAAGCAAAGGGTAAAATCTCTGGTTCTTTCCCTGAACTAACACCAAATAATTCATTCAATAAGTTGTAAAAAAAAAAATTATAGTTTAAAGCTGAAAAAGTAAGTAAAATAAATCATCTGTAATCATTTCAATGAGATAAACACCAATGTCCATTTTTGTAACCATGCAAAACATACTTTGTGCATACATACACTTTGACATAAAGAGATCAATCATAGCTATTTTGAGTCTACATGATAGTACAGTGGATGGGGTGCTTGCCTTGCATGCAGCACTGGATTCAATCCCTAGCATCCTATAAAGTCCCCCAAGTCACACTAAAGTGATACCTGAGTACAGATCTTTAAGTACAACTGGATGTGTCCCCAAAACAAAACTAAACACCATTTTTTATTATGCACTTTATTTTTCTTTTTGCTTCGCTCACCCCATGTGACATATATAATCATAAACACAGTCACCATGCTGACCTCTCCCAGTGTCACTATCCTCATGGTCCATATTCGTGTAGGGCCCTGGGATAAATGTGAAGAAACACATACAGCCTACTACTACCCTCAGCCAGGCTGCCTCCTTTCCCAAGGCAGCCCCATACACAGTACGGTGGATCTCATTCATATCTAATTCCTATGAACCACAATGGAAAGAGTAAAGGTAAAAGAAAACTGGACTGATTTAAACGAAGTGATCACACTTCCTTGGTCTGAAATGGCTAGATTATAAATTGGGGACTATTGATGCTACTTTATAAGCTACTGTGAAGATAAAGACAGTAAAGACACCCATCGCTTTCTGGTCCAGAAAAGGCACGCTGTGTGGGCCATTTTTCTCCCTATTGATAGTCTCCTGCCTCTCTAGTTACATTTTTTCCTCTTGACACCTCCTTTATACCTTTATATTTAAATTTTATGTTGGAGTTCTGAGGCCTTATCCAGCTCAAGAGAAACTCCTGGGTCGGTTCTATGGGCTCACTCTTGGAAAAGAGATCATATGGTTCTGAGAATACAACCCAGGCCTCCAATATGCAAAGCATGTGTTCAGCCCACTGAGCCATCTCTCCGATTCTTCCCTAGGCATTTAAATATAACATGTTTCCTGCATTAAAGTTCTTTATTCCTGAAGTGACCAATTTTATTTCCCTTCTATCACTGTCTGACAACCAGAACCACTGCTATTAATCACCAGTTTCAGGTCCTCAGCAACCTCTAAATCAAACACCCTCCCCTCTCACCCCCCATGGTGCTTCAAGATGTCCAAACTACTTGCAGAACCTCAGAATGTTAATTTTTAGTCTCAGACTAATTTTTAGTCTTTTTATTCCCTCAGTCCTTATAATTTTAATGAAACAGTGGCTTTGGCTAATACTACGAATACCACTTTCTTTCTTTCTTTTTTTTTTTTTTTTTTTTTTTTTTGGTTTTTTGGCCACACCTGGTGATGCTCAGGGGTTACTCCTGGCTATTCGCTCAGAAGTCGCTTCTGGCTTGGGGGACCATATGGGACTCTGGGGGATCGAATCGTGGTCTGTCCTAGGCTAGCGCTGGCAAGGCAGATACCTTACCTATAGCCCCAGAAGTAAGGTGTCTGCCTTGCCAGCGCTAGCCTAGGATGTACCGCGGTTCGATCCCCCAGCAGTACTACTTGCTTTAAATTCTATATTACTGACTTCTCAAGCATTGAAGGTGCTGGTTTTCCTCTCACTTCTCTGGTCCTTATAATAATTATTTCCATGCTCACTTTTCTCCTGTGATTTAACTCAAGTTATTTCCTAAATTTAATCCCTGACCTTCTGACCTTCGACTATATACACTTTTCTTCAACTAACTAAATATATTATTTGATTTCAATTATCTCAAAACAAATACATCTAAACTCTAATAAACCTATCACTGAAATACATTCCAAAGCCAAATTTCTAAACACTCATAGAGATTCCCACAGGGAATGGGACCTGAGCAATGGGGGGGTCAGAGCAATGCACAGCAGTAAGGCGTTTGCCTTGCACACAGCTGACCCAGGACGAACCTGGGTTTTATCCCAGTGTCCCATATGGTCCCCCAAGCCAGGAGCAATTTCTAAGTGTATAGCCAGGAGTAACCCCTGAATGTCATCAGATGTGGCCCAAAAAACAAACAAAAACAAAAGAAATTCCCACAGGAAAATTACATCATCTTCCACATTCTGGTCACCTTCTAACCTAATTTCTGCAAACAAAAGGTAGCTCTATGATCATTCCCCAATATTCCAAATTGAAACTAAAGCACCAACGGACGCAATGTTTTGGCTTTATACATGTGTGTGTGTCTGTGTGTGTGTGTCTGTGTGTGTGTGTGTGTGTGTGTGTGTCTGTGTGTACAAGTGTTTCCTGAGTTCCCACTATTTTGCAGGGCTTAGGTCAATAAGCAAAGACTAAAGCACTCACATTTCCTGACTTCATGAAGCTCACAATCTGTCCATCCAAGGAGACAGATGTTAAATAATAAATTACACAATGAATAACTTAACCCAATTGTGACTAACCGTTCAAAAGGAATATCCAGGATGTGGTAAAAGCCTATAAAAAGAAACTAAAAGGAATGAAAGTAGAAATGGTGGTCAGGGAAAACTTCCTCAAAGTAATGGTGTTCATGCCAAAAGGACGAGAGAAACCCAATCATGGAGTCTTGTCCTCAATCCTTTCCTGGGTTTAGTCATATCTTTCCTCCTCTCCCTCCTTTTTATTTCCATCTTCATGGAGCCAATATTTTCAACCCACTTCTTTTCAACCAAGTTGGTGCTGTCAGATTACTACTTCTAAAATACCTTCCTAACAAAATTAGCTCTCCACTGTCTTTGGATCCACGTCTGGGTAATCTTGAGTACAGCACTGAAAATGCTGTTATGATCTGGTTCCATTAAATACATCCACCTTCTTTCTCAACCTGTGTGCTCTCTGTCCTACAGCTAGGATTCCCCATCTTCTAAATAATCTGCACTAGAAACTTGGCAGTGTGTTCTCCTGCCTCAACAGGCTAAATGAAATTGGCCACATTCTTGGGTATTTGGTTTTTCTCCACAAATGTCCAAGGACACTGCCAAAGTCTTGAGAATATTTTGCTCATTTCTCACATTCTACCACCAGAGAATAAGTTCCAGGTTCACCACTAAGTGACAGGAAGTCAAAAACTCTGAGTGATGGTCTCAGATTAGATAGGCTCTGTAAAGAACCCTGAAATCTTTGAAGTATCAACACAACACATGAATCTCTCTCCTTCATTGTTTCCCATTTGCCACAACTTGCTCGAGGAATTCAAAGCAGCCACATCCCTTTTGACTTACCATAATACTTATTATCAAGCATCACACATTTTATTCCCCAATATAATTAAGGAATACTCTTTCTTAGACATGAACATTTATTATGAAAAAGTGTGAGCCACTGAATCTGTGTAAAACATGAAAACCACAGTGCTCATTAAAGATTTCTGGCCACTTTGTTAATTTAAGACCATACAAATGTGCTTTACTTAAAAGTATCATTTACGCAAGAAGCATAATCATTATGACTCTCTATTGAGTTTGTTCTGAAATGTTTTTAATTTTCGTTCAAGTGGGTATAAAGACTGAATTTTAATGCATCTGCATCAAGTAGTTTTGGGACACTGATGGAAAGAGGTAGGGAGGCAGAGTGACAGCAAATAGGAGCTTCAGAATAGAACAATACACTTTAAAATAAAACAAAGAACATTCATCTTTATTGGTTTAGTTTACTTCACTGGACAACATACATAGAAATATACTCTTCTAGAGGAGGAGGTTGGGGAGACAGGAGAAAAGGTAAACTAAATGCCAGTCATTATATTATGCCATGTGAAACATTCTATCTAACGACACTCATTTTCAAAATCATCCTAGTCATTTCTTCACTGACAGTACATTTTTACTGTCTAAAAACAAAATTTACCTACATTGAGACAGCTTCTTTACCTTTCCCCATTTGAGTTTATTTTCTTATTTCATGAGTACATTTCCAGCAAAAATTATATTTATATACATGTTGCTAAAAATAAAAGAATGAACAATCTTACAGGGAAAATATACTTAGCAGGACCCAAACCTATGTATTCATAGACAAAGACATATTCCTAATATTAATTATATATATACATGACATATACATTAGCAATTTTATCTTTATTTATTTCTCTTTTGTATATAACCTGAGATTTTGGTGATTGAAGCAACATGGTTCAGAGAGGATTCTACTTCTTTTCTGGGTTTTGTTTGTTTGTTTGTTTTAGGGTCACATCCAGCAGTGATCAGGACTTCTAGCTCTGTGCTCAGGGATCAGGGATGGCAAAATTCAAGGTGATGCCAAGGATAGTACCTGAGTCAGCTGCAAGTAAGGCAAGTCTCCTTGCCTGCTGGTATATTACTGCTCTGGCTCCAATTTTCTGGTTTTCTACTTCATTTTTTAAAATAGAACAAGATTATATAAAACACTGTGTTTTATCTTAAAAAAATGTGTAGCAAAAAGCTGAATTAATATGCCAATTGTGCTCATCAAAGTGCTTCTAAAATGCATGTGGGAACTATAAGGTTAAATTCAGAAGATGTCCTCAAGAAGAATACAGAAGATGACACAGAGAAGAAGCCCAAGAATTCTATAGCAAATTAAGGCTTTCAGCTACTACACTTCCAAAAGAGATACTCTGGCTTTAAGCTAAAATTCTTGAAGACTTTCTTTCCTCTTCATTGATCTTACATTTCCAGAAAAGAAGGTCAGAGTATGAATCCACTCATGTGCCTCCTACTTGTATAAACTCACCTATGGAATCATTGATTCCATGATAAAACTTTAAAAACAATATTGTATATGTTTGAGGTCTCCTCAGGAAGACAACATTTACTCATTGACCTCTGGAGAAATGTTCAACAAGAATAAGCCTTCAAACAAAGACACTAATTTCTTCCATCTCCTCTAAGAGGAAATGTATCCTAAAGAAAGACAAGTTCACTGAAGCCTGACTATTGAAAAACCTTACTTTTTCTCATAATATGTACTATCCTGAGTTTAATATTAAACATTTACTTTCCATATTTTTAAACTAACTAAATGTACCCTAAATTTTAAAACATTTAAATAATGGTTTTTGAAAAATACTTAAACCTGAAATTTTCCAGAAAATTAAAAAAAATACTTTTTGGACTCATCATGTATTAGCTTTCCACTTCAACTTTAGGATGATGAGAATAAGGGCAAAATAAGTCAATCAGAAGAATAACTACATAATTCTACAGCAGGTGGGCACATAATTGGCACTTGTGAAAAAAACTGTAAGACTAAAAAAAAAATAAAACAAGTCAGAGAATTCCAAGAGTGGCCCTTCATTTGTTCAAATAATGACTATCCTTTGCCTACTTTGACCTAAATGTGTGCCAAGAATTAGGACTATAAGAGTTACAAGATGGTAAACAAATGAGACCATATCAAAATTATGAAGCTCCTGCACTGCAAAAAAAAAAAATAGGATGAACAGAATAAAATGATACCCCAGACACTGAGAGAGAGTATTTCCCCACCATTCTTCTGACAAGGGGCAAATATCCAAGATATAGAAAGCATTTGTAATTATTAACACAATAAAATAAAGTACATCAAAAATGGGGAGAAGACATGAACAGAAACTTTTTCAAAGAAAACATAAAAATGACCAAGGATATAAGAAAAAAATTCTCTGCATCACTTATCACCAGGGAAATGAGTATCAAAACAACAGTGACATCTCATTTCATCCCTGTGTAACTGGAACACATCAGAAAGAACAAAAACAACTGATGTTGATCTGCATGTGGAGAAAAGGAACTATACCCACTGCTGGTAGAATGTTAACTGTTTCATCTCTTGAAGCAATATAGACAATCCTCAAAACAAAAACAAAAACAAAAAACCCCAACTAGGAATTAAGCTCCCATATAACCCAGCAATTCCATTTCTGGACATTTCTCTCAAGAACCTAAAAACTCGGGGCCGGAGAGATGGCATGGAGATAAGGCGTTTACCTTTCATGCAGAAGGTCATCGGTTCGAATCCCGGCGTCCCATATGGTCCCCCGTGCCTGTCAGGAGCAGTTTCTGAGCACAGAGCCAGGAAAAACCCCTGAGCACAGCCGGGTGTGACCCAAAAACCACAAAAAAAAAAAAAAAAAAAAAAAAGAACCTAAAAACTCTAATCAAAAAAGACTTTGTGGCCAATAGCGATAGTACTGCTTGTAGGGCATTTGCTCATATATGACTGACTTGAGTTCAATTCCCTAAACCCCATATGGTTCCATAAGCCCCAGCAAAAGTGATCCATGATCACAGAATCAGGAAGAATCAAAAAGCAGACAGGTGTGACACTCCAAATGAAAATAAGAAAAGACATGTGTGTCCCGATATTCAGTGAAGCACTCGTCATGACAGCTAAAATCTGGAAATGATGCAAGTGTCTAAGAACAGATGACTAGAAATATGGTGCCTATACATATTGAATATGTTTGGTTATAAGAAAATAAAAAAACATAAAATTTGATACCACATAGATGAAACTGGAGAGGATCATAATGAATGAAGTCAGCCAAAAGTGGTAGACATACAGAATGATCCTTCTCATATTTGGGATATAAAGAAATATAGTAGGAAATTTTTTCTTAAAAGACCCAAAGCAACAAAAACTAAGAAATGGCTTACAGGACCAAACTTACCCTGACAGTGAAATGAAGTGGTGGTGGGAGTAGGAGAATGTTGAGATGGAGATGGGAAAGGGAGGGAGGACCTGAATAAAATGGTAGAAGGAAACAGACACTGGTGGGAAGGGAGGATGTAGTGTTAGAATGTTATATTCATAAAATCCTCTAATTGTCAAATTGTAAGGACATAAATCACAGGGACTAAAATTAAAAAACCACTTTTTGAAGAATTCACAGATGGACATAGTCTTACCACACAGATAAAATCAAATCAGGAGACCAATGTTGCAGAATTGTGACAAGTGTTAGAATTAAGAAATGCAGGGGCCAGAGCGATGATGCAGTGGTAGGTAGGGTATTTGCCTTGCACACAGCTGACCCTGGGCAGACCGTGGTTCGATTCCCCCAGCATCCCATATGGTCCCCCAAGCCAGGAGCGATTTCTGAGTGCAGAGCCAGGAGTAATCCCCTGAGCGTTGCCAAATATGCTCCCTCCAACACAAAAATAATGTTGGTGCTAGAAAACAAAAGCTTCCTAGAGACACATTTAGACTGACTTTGAAAGGAATAGGGGAAGAAGGTTCTGGATATGTGCTATGTCTCTTAGGTGACAAGAAGCATCCTGGCTGAATTGGACTTACTGGAAGTGGGGGATGCCAAGAAAGGAAGACATGAAATGCCCTGAATCATATCTTTTTTTTTTAAGATTTCTTTTTTTTTTCTTGTGAGAATAAAGATGCAAAGAAAGAGGACAAGGTGAAGTACAGTGGGAAGACAATCACCCATAAACAGAATTCTCAGAAGAAATACCCTTGCTGACACCTTAATTTTGAACTTTCAGCCAAAGAACATTAAGAAAAATAAAACAATAAAAAACAAAACACATGCACAATTACTTTGTCCCTCAAGTCCCCAGATTGTGGTATAACATTTCTTAGCAGTACACAAACCAATCTAAAGCCACAAATTTTATGTAACTCCTGTAACATTAAAGGCATAGTATATTTTTTACAGTTCCATGCACATGCATATTAATTTAAGTTAACCTCAAAAGTTTAAGTGTTTTTTTTTTTAAGGATTAGAATCAAAGGAGCACAACAAAAATGGTGTTCTAACATAGAGTGGCAATTGTTGTTTGCATAGGCCCAGCAAAATATGGGGGACATGGAAAGAAAAAGCTTTGGCCTAAATACAAGGAGACCTTACCCCTAAAGTTGTCTGGCATAAGACCAACTCTTGACTCCAGGCATACTAGGTTGTCCAACCCAAGCCATTGCCTGTGGTACCAATACACTTTGCTTTTTCACACAGTCGCTGTTGTTGGTGTCAGATTTTTGTAGTTAAAGATCCTAGAATCTGTGCATATCCTACATCAAAGTTAGGATGATGTGGAGCATCCTCTAGTTTCACCTCACAAGTAGAGGGCAATGCAGAGAGCCCTGTCCTGAAAGCAGGTCATTGTTTTTGTTAAGTCTTCTGGGTGTTAAGGGAAGTCTTTTTTGAGTAGGTCGATGCCAGATCAGTGGTAGGGTCTTCCCTGGTAGAGGATTGCTTCAGGTGATGTTATAGACAACTGTGGTTGTTTCATAGATGCCATCCCTGTTTCAGGGGTGAATGGAGAATGCCCATTCTTCTGAGGCCTGAGCTGGATCATTATGACAATGTTCGGGGTATAAGGTCCCATTGTATAAGATTTGTGTGTTCCTATCTCTATTATATAAGAACTTGTTTGTATGTATAGTATTTTCCCACTTTAAAGTGCCTATGCAAAAGAGGAACAATGCCACATGGCGTTATTGGTGCATATGGGGGTCATTAGAACAAGTCCAACAATCCCCATGACTTGGTTCTAACATAAACTTTAAACTGAGGGACTCTTCTACCAGAAATCCTTATTGAACAGATCACAAAGAGAAGAACAGACAAAATGTGGGGAAAATCGTCACTGTATAAGAGAATATTTAGTGAGAGTTATAGCTGTTAAATAGAATTCTCAGAAGAAATCCCCTTGCTGACACCTTAATTTTGAACTTTCAGCCAAAGAACATTAAGAAAAATAAAACAATAAAAAACAAAACACATGCACAATTACTTTGTCCCTCAAGTCCCCAGATTATGGTATAACATTTCTTAGCAGTACACAAAGCAATCTAAAGCCACAAAATTTATGTAACTCCTTTAACATTGAAGGCATAGATATTCAAAAGACATATGCATGTCCCTTTTATGTCTTTTGAAAAAGTTGGGAGATGTTAAATACAGTGCACCACTTTGGTCTGTGATTTGGACTGTGCAGTACTGAAGGTATAAAGGGTAAATGTGGGGTAATGATAGTTGGGGGTGAGGGAGTGAAGAACTAGAAATGAGCTTGTAGGGGTAAGGGCAACGGCAGAATTCAAGATGGACATCCTTAATCATAAGGAATACTATTAATATATTATATATAATATATATTATATATTAATATAACTGTATTGAGGGAAAAAAAGTTGCCAATGGCTGCCCCAGTGCAACTCAGCGCAACCCAGCATCTCCCAGCACCCCCCAAGCTAGGGAGAAGGCCTTTGGCCTAAGGTCTTCCCAAACCCCATGCCAGCAAGAGCTAGCCTCCAAAACAGAAAAGGATTCAGTAGAGAACCGGAAGCCAGACATCTGCCCGCCCTCCCGGAATCATATCTTACAAAACTCTCCAGACAGTGTGTTAAGACTGTTTTTACTTTATTCCAGTGAAATAAATTGATCTAAGCAAGAGATCACCAGATCAGATTTATTTAATCCATGATTCTAACTGCTCTCTGAAGAATGAGTAGAAGAAAGCACAGTGTAGCATTTGCTCTAGAATCCATCCCCAAGTTCCCAAACTCAGCTCTGTAATTGGTCATATAATGTTAGGTTTTGATTCTGCCATCTTTAATTTCTTTGTCACTTATAGTACCTGATTATACATCACCTAATCTCTAACCATTTTCTATTGCAAACCTCCAAAATTTTTATTTTCTCTTCAGTCCTGACTTTTTACATGTTCTCATGCTGCGGGAATTCAATAAGTACTTCCTAAATGGACTTCAAACTTGACTGGTAAGGGCCTACTATACACTGGGGTAGGAAAATGTCAAGACTCTCTTATGATTGGTATTTCCCTAGTACACATGAAAAATCTTGCTTGGGAAGAGAAGTTAAGGGTGAAGTAATACTAAATATATATTTAAATGAGAATTGGAAAAAATGGTGCATCTTAGAGAGCCTCGCAATAGAAGTTGCCATCACGTTTGCTGAAAAAAACAAGACCAGTTTTGGCCACTTCATATTAATTACCTCCAACTATGTTTCTGTAGTCACAAATATATCACATGACTGTGTCACACTGATACAATCTGTCCTCTCTTCTCCATTATCACCCTAAAAGACTTATGTATTCCCAAAGAGTAAGAATTTGTCATTGGGTCCCGAAGAGATAGCACAGCGGCGTTTGCCTTGCAAGCAGCCGATCCAGGACCAAAGGTGGTTGGTTCGAATCCTGATGTCCCATATGGTCCCCCGTGCCTGCCAGGAGCTATTTCTGAGCAGACAGCCAGGAGTAACCCCTGAGCACCACAGGTGTGACCCAAAAACAACAACAACAACAACAAAAAAAAAGAATTTGTCGAGCATATTATTAGATGTATTTATCTTTTGTGCTTGGAACTAATTTTATCTTTACTATCTTAGGAATGTTGCCCTAAGATTTAGGAAAAGAGAAAATAATAGGCATCAAAGAAGAAAAAGTTAAAAGAAAGGTTACTTCAAAATTCACTGGTATCCTCCATCTGCAAAAACAATCACAGTTTCCTACACCATCACCAGGAATAAAAATTCTACCAAGAAAGACCCTACTACCGCCATGGCACCGACTTACTCCAAAGAGGGTATCTGATTTTAGAGCAGGACTCTCTGCAATGCTACTAATGGTGAGACAAAACCAGAAGATGCTCATGTCACCTGGACTTTGACATAGGACCTGTAATGAAACCAGGATCTATAACTACAGAAACCTGACAGCAACAACTGTGATGGTAAAGAGCTGCTACTGAGACCACAGAAAATGACTAAGGGGTTGGACAACATAGTATGCCTGGAGCCTGGAGTTGGTCTTATGCCAGAATATTTCATGGGTAAGGTCACCCTGATTTTAGGCCAAAAGTTTTTCCTTTCTTTTTCTCCCATATTTTGCTATGCTTATACCACAAACACACACACACACACACACACACACACACACTCTCTCTCTCTCTCTCTCTCTCTTTATTAGTGTATCTCCTATCTTTAAAAAAAAAAGAGAGAGAGAGAGCGGAGAAGCTTCTGCCAACACGGGGAGCAGCAAGGCTCCATGCTGAATGCCTTTTTACCTTAGAAAGAGCTGCAGGGCTCAGGCTACCCCCAACAGTCTTCCCTCTTCTTCCTCCTGGACTCTGGGGCTATCCCTTTGTGCCTGCCCAGGGGGCCAGCGAGGTGAGTGCCAAGGAGGAGTTTAAAGGGGACCCCAGGCTTTGCCCAACCCCCACCCTGTACAGGGGGGCAGGTTTGAGGAAGTCTCTGGCAACTTTCCTTCCCACCAGAGTACATTCTCAAAGTATAGATAGTTTAATAGGAAATCACAGTGTTTAATTTATGTTTGCAATATACAGAATGTCTATGTTGTATACTGTTCTTCCCTCCTTGGCTCACCACATTATAAGCTCATTTATAGTCCTTTACTCCCTCACCCCTACTACCTATTACCCTACATTTAACACTTTTACCCTCAGTTCTTGGCTCCTCACGAAGCAGATCATTATCCCCACTCAAGTCAGCTGCCAACCAGCTCCCAAAGTGAATAGATAATTCTCTCAAGCTGAGAAAAAAACAATACTCTGTTGCTATTGATCTACTCTCTGCCACCTCCTGTCCCGCACCTCCCTTCAAACTATATCATATTTGCTACCATACTCGGTTTCTGAGAAGTCCTCACTCAAATACATTTCCTGATATGGGATTGCTGGGAGTCATTTTGCAGACTCTACAAGGCCAAATCACAGACCAAAATGGTGTCCCGGATTCAACCCCTTCCCAACTATTTCTAAAGACATAAAAGGGACATGTATATCTCCTTTGAATATCTTAGATGTATAACCTAAACAGCTCTAACTCTTATTGAATATCCTCTTATATAGTCACAATTTTGCCTACTGTTTTTTTTTTTTCTTTGTAGTCTGTTCAATTGGAATTCCGGTAGAAGAGTCTCTGTTTAGAGTTCATGTTAGAACCAAGTTACTGAGATTGTTGGACTTGTTCCCTCAGCCCCCATATGCACCAATAATACCTTGTGGTATTGTTCCTCTTTTGCATAGGCATATTAAAATAGGAAAATATTACATATGCAAACAGGTTCTTATCTAATAGAGATAGGAACACAAATTTTGTAATGCAGTGGGGCCTTACACCTTGAACATTGTCATAATGACTTGGCTCAGGCCTCAGAAGAACAGGCATTGCCCATATACCCTGAACCATGGATACCATCTTATGGAAACTTCCACAATTATCTACAACATCACCAGGAAGCAAACCTCTACCAGGGAAGACCCTACCATTGCCCTGGCATCGACTTACTCCAAAGAGGGTTCTTTTAACATCCACATGACTCAGCAACAGCAACAACCTGTTTGTAGGGCAGGGCTCTCTTTATCTAATGATGAGGTGAAACTAGAGGACATTCCACATCATCCTGACTTCAATGAAGAAGATGCACAGAAACCAGAATCTTTAAATATAGAATCTTGACACCAACAACAGCGAATGTGTGAAAAAATTTTACTGGGACCACAAAGAATGAATCAGGGGTTGGACAGCCTTAGTATGCCTGGAGCCCAAAGTAGGTCCTATGCCAGAAAATTTCAAGGGTAAGGTCTCCTTGTATTTAGGCCAAGGCTTTTCCTTTCCATTTCCCCCGTATTTTGCTGGGCCTATGCAAAAAAGAACAATTGCCACTCTCACACCATTTTTACTGTAATTTTTTAACACTTATCCTTTACAAAAAAAAAAAAAAGAAGAGCTTACTAAACTTTCTGCTAATGCTTTAAAAAAAGAATATATTTGAAGGACGATCTTACTAAACTTTCTGCTAATGCTTTAAAGAAAAAAGAATATATTTAAAGGACATCTTTGCAAACTTAGACCTGGTAAAGATTTTTCAGACACTACACTGAAATCATAACCCATAGGTCTGTAAAAATGCATTAATAGCATGCTCTTCATCAACATTAATATTTTCTACTCAAAAAATACACTGTTGAGATGACTAAAAAGAAATGAGCAAACATGTCACAGATAGTGAGAATATATAATATCCATAATATATATAGAATTTCCAAATTCAGGGGTCTTGGGCCCTCTATGATGTAGAGGCAAAGTGTTTGTATATACCAGACCATTAGGTCTAACACAATATTAAATGGTAAACAATTTAACTTTAGAATATAGCAGTCAAGAATTTAGGTTGTAGTGTGGGAGGGAATCTGGAGTAAGTGATGGAGAAATGAGGACACAGGGTGGTGAGAAGGAAAACATTGTATGCCTGAAAATCCATTGTAAATGCCACTTTAATCCCGGTGTCCAAATAAAAGAAAAAAATTTTAAAAAATACTTAAAAAATATGAAACATAAAGGCAATTTTGAATGGTGTCCACCTTATTTAATAATTTTGTCTTCAATTTAAAAAAATAAGACCCAATTTTTCCCCATCTTAAAGAAAGTTATTTTGGGAGAGAAGGGACAGTATAATTGAATTTAGAGTGGTGGGGGGTAGTGAATTATTTCTGTAAATATAAAATAATAATATAAAAACTGTTATAAGTCACATTATCTCAAATCAAGTAAGAAAACATTGCTGCTGCTATAGTATGTATTCTAACACTAAAATAAGTATTTATTTTTTGTTATATTTTACATTTTTATATATTTATGTTTGTTATATTAGGTATTGATTTATAATAATGAATTCATAAAACATGTAATGTCAATATAATTTCAACAAAATATTTAAAAAAGGAAAAAAAGGAGCTTACTAAACTTTCTGCTATTGTATAATGACTTTATTGGTGATACAGTAATTTTCACGAAAATACTTATCTGTAAACTTTTTCTTCCTTCTTTTCCATATTATTATTATTATTTTTTTAGTTTTTCTATTTTCTATTTTTTTTTGTTTTTGGGTCACTCCGGCAGTACTCAGGGGTTACTACTGGCTCTATGTTCAGAAATTACTCCTGGAAGGCTCGGGGGACCATATGGGATGCTGGGATTCAAACCACCGTCTTTCTGCATGTGAGGCAAATGCCCTACCTCCATGCTATCTCTCAGGCCCCTTTTTTCTATATTTTAATAACTTCACTTCTGTCATCCTGAAACAAATGTATTATGATCCGTTATGTCAACTATGTGATACACTTTCTTTAAATAAATAAATTTAAAAAAAAAGATTCACTGGTATCCTAAATTCTTACCTTGGCAGCCAGCCGACACTCCATTACCCTGATATTAAAATGGGATGTTGCTGCCTTATTCATTTCCACACAGCTGTTGGCAATAACAAACACTGCTCCATTTGGGAGTTTCACATCAGTTGCTCTCAGAGGATTAAATTCTATCAACTTGGCCTATAGGAAGAAAAAAGTAAGAGGTGAAACGTAATCCATTCAGATTTAGAAAATGTTTAATAATTTCTGCATTTATTTTCCTTAGCAAAAATTTTCAAAAGTGTATACATTTATTTAAATGTGAATCACTGACTTCCATGCCCATTAATGGAATCTGGAGAAACAACACTAAGGCTGACAATATCCTACTTTCGCAGATCTTAAAGTTTAGAGGGAAAGAATGGAAAGTCAAGCCTTTCCATTTTCAGGATAGAAGTATTACAATAGTAGCAATGTACAGGACATCATACAAATAAATATATGAAGCATGCTGCTCAGAGATAGTCAAGTGTAAGTAACTGAGAGGGAAATCTTAAGTCTCAATGAATAAACAAGAGTTAAGTTTCTTTCCCCAATTAAGGTCTTGAGAAAAGTGAAAATTTTATGTAAGTTCAGAGGTTTCAAAATAACGGAGCTTTTGGGTATTGAATTTTGACTGTATCTTAAATTTGGAGAGGTGAGGGAGAATACGAGATTAAGATAAAGGGGGAACAAAGAGTAATATTATGAAGTGTTTTGTAAACCCAAAGATTCTGAGATTAGATACCAGAGTCAACTTCTAGTACTCCTGCCATTATGTCAGCTTGTCGGATCTCATTCGACTCAACATGAGTATTTTCTCAGCATTAAACCAAATTTCCTCATGACTCACGTACTTTGTTTAGGGGTATCAACAACAAATATCCTCAATATAAAAAAATCCAGGTATTCTTAGAAAAAATGTCAAGCTTGTACAAATCTGATGACACATGAAGAAAACATTTTAAATAAATGCCTGCTTCTATTTTGGAAATAGGCAGTTTATGGGCAAAGACCAAAACCTCTGCTCTGCCTGAAAGAGTCGATAGCCAAAAGGAAGTGGTATCAAGCTAAGGAATTCATTCCTGGCTTGGTATCAACATTCCTTTTCCCACCACTGAAGCCCCAAAAATGTTGACAGAGAAAAATGATACCAAAAAGTAAATTATAAAAAGGATAGGTTGTGAATATATGTGGTAAGAGAAGTAACATTTGGGTTTCAAACCAACAAGAGATTATGAAAATGCCATGAGATGAAGTGATTTGAGACAAGGGCAGGAATGGAAGTCCCAATAACTAGAGTTGAGAAATCTCAACATATCAACATGAAAATTGAAGGGAAAGGGAAAAGAGAGGAGAGGGGATTAGGAAAAGTAAAATTACATTTGATATATTTTTTCAAGTATAATATTTATAATATTATACTTAATATTCTGGAAACCTCGGGAGAGATAATTAACACAAATAGTAATTAACTATTACCAAGCAGCTGAAAAATATCATCCTATAGTATGATGTCCAAAGTTAAGCATTCTGAGGATCTCAATCAAGCCTTTACACTCTATGAGAATTTTCCCTAGTATTTTAGTATAGCCAAATGATACTTACAGTTCCTTCTTCAGCAAGAAATGATATAGACTGATCCATTCCTCCTCCTTCAGTGCCAATATAACGCTCACTCTTGGCACAGATTTCAGCAAGCTCTACCTGGAAAAGTAAAGTTTGATTTTTACAGTGAGTAAAGTCATAAATCTATTCCTCATTCATTTCTTACACCAGACATGATAAATAGGTCTGAACTCAAAGCCAACTCTAACCAATGTATAGTAGCTACCTGGGGCACTTGTATTAATGAGGATTCCAAGTTATTATTAAACTTAGTAGGAAGTCTGCTATGGGATGGAATGAGCTATTGACTATGCACGGCCTGATTTGCTATTGTGAAAAGGCTCGGAGATCAACTGGAGAGAACCGAGCTTTGCATGCAGAAGGCCTGGGCTCATTCCCAATAGTTTCCCCAACACCATCAGGAACAAGTCCCAAATACAGAACTAGGAGGAATTTCTAAGCACTACTGTGTCTGCCTTTCTTCCTTCACCCCACACACAAACATCCTAAGGCAAGCAGTTTCTCTGTTTCTATTTCTTCAAGCCCTCTCTACACCATTATCACCCAATATACTTCATACAGGCACTAATTCATTTCTGCTTCAACTTCCTTTGTCTCCTAATAGTGAATGATTCCACAATCCTTAAATCCAACAGATGAGAGATCACTCTTTACCTATCCCTTTCCTTCTGACTGACTTCACTCCACACGATATCCTTTAGTTCCATCCATGTTGCTGAAAAGTATACAATTTTTTTCTTTCTTAGAGCTGCACAGTACACCACAGCTTTGTTTTTGGTGGGAGAGCCACACCAGAAGTGCTCAGGGATTATTCCTGGCTCTTTACTCAGAAATAACTCCTCCTTGGGGGACCACAGGATTCAATTCAGGGGATCGAAACCAGGTCATCTGCATGCAAGACAAACACCTTGCCCACTTTATTATCTCTCTAGTTCCTAAACCACAACTTCTTACTTCTTCCATCTATAGTTAGGCATATACTTAGAATTTAAAATGTAAAGAAACAATATGCTCAGGTAGAGAAATCCATAAAGTTCTCAGTGAGAAATCTAACTGAACTCACACTTAAGCAAAGACCTTTGGCTAGTATGAAAAATTCATCTCCTGCTCTCTCCCCCCATACACACAAATATGTAAGCAATAATAATCATCTATACATTATCTTTTTGGTGAGGACTGTCACATTTAAGTCTCTGAGCAATCACCAAATTACACTCATTATAAAGAAGAGCAAAATAGGATGCACAACAAATTAAGATTTGAATTTCCTGGCCTGACTCCAAAATCTGTATTCTTTCCATATATTCTTTTTTTTTCTTTTGGTTTTTTGGCCACCCCCAGTGACGCTCAGGAGCTACTCCTGGGTATGTGCTCAGAAATCGTTCCTGGTTTGGGGAACCATATGGGACGCCAGGGGCTCAAATTGCGGTCCATCCTAGGCTAGCACGCTCACGCAAGGCAGATGCCTTATGGCTTGCGCCACCACTCCAGCCCTCTTTCCATACATTTTTCATATATTCTATATTCATCTCCTCATTGGAGATGATATAATTCTTTGTGCTACTTCAAAGGAGTGCAAAGCACTTAATGAGATTGCCAAAATATAAGTATTTCCTTTCCTTTAAGGATTTCCTCCTCTTAGAAAAGAAAACAAATCCTAGAGGGATATATATTTATTCAGTGTTTTGTAAAACCTAAGGCCTGGCAAAAAAAAAAAAAATACCCACCTATTTCTTTTAAATAGGTTGTTAATTTTCTAGAATATTTACCTACAAGGATTTCAGAATTGGCCCACAGACCTCAGCATCTCTGTGTGAAAAACAGTCCAACCAAGAGCTGGGAATATCCTTCTACTTTGCTGCTGCCTCCCAGTAAAGAATTTAGCCTCATGAATTCATAACTGAATGGGAAATACCTAAGAATTCTAAATGTCAGGAAAACAAAACAAATAAAAATAAGAAACTTGAAGGAATGACTCATTTTATAGTTCCCTCTTCTCCATGAATACCTGAGTAGTGAAAATAAAGGAACAAATCAGTATCACAAGCTTCCAATCTTGGGTTAAGTTCCAACTCACCTACTAACCAGTTGTATGACCACAGAGAGGCTGTTAGTTTTTCTGAATTTTTGTTTCTTCCTGCACTATTAATAATATAATAACCATCAGGCAAATTGTATGGGTTTTGTGGCTAGAAACTATTAAAATGTACCTAAAATATTACTGTGAAAGATATGTAATCCACTTTGGTCAAAATAAAAATCATTATTAAAAAAAAAAAAAAAAAAAAAAACAATCCCCCAAGCCAGGGATGATTTCTGAGCACATAGCCAGGAGTAACCCCTGAGCGTCAAACAGGTGTGGCCCTTCCAAAAAACAAAAACAAAAACCAAAACCAAAAAAAAAAGAAAAAAAACTACAATTTAAACTCAAAACACTCCAGAATATATATTCTATTTTGATTGGGTTTGGGAATGAAGCACAATATTGTCGGGAAGTTCAAGACTATTCTAGAAGGTGCAGAAGAACATTCAGCAGTGATAGAAATCACACTTGGGATTCCAGCAGGAAAAGCTTGTACTCCAGACCTTTGAGCCATATCCTGAACCCCAAGCAAATAGACTTTTAATCACAATGCACTAATGCTTTCTATTTATAAAAGAGAGAAAAATGCCCACTGTCCTAGCTATGGGATTCTGAAATACATGCTCATTTTTATTTGCTAGAGTGTTTAAGGAAAGAGAGAATTTAATATGTTCTGAATACCTTCTAGGAAGAGGACCAACTCAACAATATGAAATGATGGGGCCTGAGGCAAACAGGAGAGTGGGTTTCTGTTTAAAACATTTCAGCCTAATTTGAGGGAAAATTTCTTTGCCAGCCAAACTAAACACACTTGTAGTATAAACTTCAGCAGCAGGCCCACAGGCTGACTTTCCAAAGGCCCTAGCCATCCACCTACATACTAAAATCAGAAAGGTCAATCCTAAATGAGATGTGAGAAAATAAGAGTAAAGTTTTGTTTGTTTTATACTGAGTCATGTTTACGGAAGAATTTACATGCTTCTGAACACAAGCAAATATCAGGGATAAGTTCATAATCTTCACCAGAAGTGATGTCCAGAACTCAGAACCATTAATACAGGGATTTTTTTTTTTTTTTTTTTTTAGTAGCAGAGCAAGTAAATGAAAGCAGAGAGTGTTTGTCATTCGAAGGCATGTTAACCTACTAGACCTTTTCTGTCTTTCGGATACTGGAAATAGAATTATAAAATGTCCTTCAGAATTTTAATCAGGAAATGTAACTTGCAAAGGCACTAAATTAATAACTCATGCATATTTAAATTATGTAAAATATCAATGGATTTAATGAAAGTAAGAAAGAGTTGACTAAAGCACTGTCACAAAAGTATGTGGGTGAAGCATATTCAAACTTAAACTCAAGGAAAAGACATAATGAATTCCAGGACCCAATTATTCCTTAATAAAGAATAAAATTAATTTATCTCCTGATATCTAATAGATTCTAACTCCAATCCCTTTTTCCTATTTTTCTCACTTATCTTCCACCACTGTACCCCAACATCCCAACACACATACATGCAATCCAGGAATCTTCAAAGAGGAAAAGCAAATTCTAACCAAGATGAATTCATCCCCCTTCCTATCAGTTTATTTCTTCTGTTCACTTTATAAGTGAGCACTTCAAGAACTCCAAGAACCTCCAAACTAGCGAGCAACTTGTGGTACTTAATTCTATCCTTTCCTGGAAAAGATGCCTAACAATCATCATAAATTTTAATTTGACAGCAAAAAAATTTTCCTATATTAATAGTCAATAAATCCATCTCTATCTGCGTTCTTTCCTTCTGGATAGTTTTAAAAAACCTGAGATTATTCATAGACTTTCTTTTAACGCAATAGAGGAAGTTGTTGAGTTAATTTAGCTCTTTGTGTCATTCTGCTCTTGAAGCAGTCTGGGAAAGAACCGAAAGTCATCTATGCTCCTAAATTAAACAGCTCACCCATCTGCTGGCCAGTGGGGCTGACAGCAGAAACAGCAGCTTTTAATAGTTGTTCAAAGGGATAAAGATGCATGAATACATTGACTTGCTAAATCTGAATATTTACAAAAACATTGATTATAACACAAAAACTTCTGATTTAATGCAATCAACTCATCTTTAGCAGGTTTACTAATGAGAATAATAAGAATAATAAAATTCCATTCTCATTATTAAATAAAATCATTTAATTATAAATTATAATTATTGAAATAGAATAATTCCATAGGTGAAAATTTTCATCACTTCAAGTCAACTACTCTTGCCTAAAGAAAAAAATTACTACTCAGCAATCCAAACCCTAACCAAGACCAGATTACCCAGCTAAGTACAAGTGAAGAGAATGCAAGAAATAAGCACTCAATGATCATTGACCATGTCGCCACCCTTGTGATTTGTGAGAATTAAACCACATTTGAGTGTGAGCCAGTGGTAGTACATGACAACATCAAAATGTAAAATGCATTGAGCTTTAGAGGTGAATTTCACATAGCATATATACATACTAATTTTTAATATACACTACTAACTCATCTAATGTGAAGATGCAACGTTCCTTCAATTATAATGTCAAAAATAAAATAACCTACATATAAGGAATAGACTAATAACTACACTCAAAGAGCTAGCAATAATAATTGTTTGGGGTAAACACATCTCTAAAAAGAAAAGAAAACACTTGTATGCCAGACAGCACCTGCTTTCACTGCAAGAAAAGCTTTCTACACACTTTCTTCCTACCACCCATCTGATATTGCTGCTTAGCATAAAAAATAGAGATTGTGGTTATATCTTTATAAATGGTCCCTACTTAATTGTCTTTTATTATTGAGCATGTGTTTTTGATGCTTTTATTCTAAAAATAAGGTAAACATGTTAATGACTCAAATGACTTTTCATTACAATACACATTTTCTCTATTTTCTTCCCCTATCTTCTTTCTCTACCCTAAACTTCAAAATATCTGTGTTCTCACCTGGTGCTAATTTTAAATTCTTCTCAAAACTGGCAAAGTTATTAGGTATGATTTAGCTCAGTAGGATAAACTCTTCATGAAACAGAATGTGAAAGCTATAAAGCTATAAAAGATTGATATAAACTTGTTGTTTTGCAACATGACTAACGATCAAGCTTTAAATAGTTGACACTTTGGAGTGTCAAAGAGGAAAATAAAGTTGGCTTGCTCATAATAAAATTAGAAGAAGGAGGGAGGCTATTATTTCTTCACAACTCTAACTCCAAGAGATCAGTAATTTTTGCACTTCAGGAAAAATTGCCTGAGTATAACTCAATTCCCAAAATTCCAATTCCTAATCCAATTCCCAAAATGATTACAGCAGACCCTCAAAACTGAAATAGAAAAGTTCCAGTAATTTAAAAAAGGGGGTCACATATCTAAAAGATAAAAAATAAATATCTTCTCAAAAGTAAACACTGCTAGAATCTAGAAGCATTAGAGCAGATATTAAAAACTCACGGGGCTGAAGAGAAAGTACAGAGGATAGGGAGCTTGCCTTGCAACCAGCCTATCTCAATTCAATCTTTGGCATCCTATATGGTCTCTCAAGCACCACTAGGAGTAATTCTTCAGTACAGAGCCAGCAATAACTCCTGAGTATCGCCAATTTTAGCCCCTCCCCAAAAAAAGCATTAATGAGTGTGTGTATAACAAAAGAACTGAAATGACCTCAATATCTATTGGAGTGAACACAATCTGTTGAACCTGGACAAGATCAATGGTTAGCACACATGGCTCTGAAAAAATATCTTTATGTGCTTCATGAGAGCAGCAACCTGGTTTATGAGTTAATTCCCTTCAAACTCTATAAGAGAGACCAAGAACACTTCTTTTAACTTATCTGATCTCTAGTTTGAACTATGGAAGGAATTTGATTCTGAGAAAGGGCCTTTAAAAAGACAGGGACATAATTTGGGGTTCTAGGTTCATGAATATTCTAAGAAAATGTTTCTGAGATTTCCTTAGATATTAGTCATGTTGCCTTAATGAATGAGGAAAAACCATCTTAGGTGCACAATAACATGCCACTTCTGATACTTTTCCCAGCAATTGTTCTGGGTATGTAGATGTGAGTGGTAAAACTTAAAATACTAATATGAATCTAATAGGTAATATTTTATTTTTTTCTTTTTCTTTCTTCTTTTAATTTTATTTATATTTATAGCTTCTAGACAGAATCTCCTGCCTGCTTTTTTTTTTTAACAGAACCATAGCACATGAATCATCTTTTTCTGCCTCAGATTTCTATGTCTTCCTACAAACTGAGAAAAAAAAAAAGTGGATGAGACCCACAGGTCAAGTGATCTCAGGAGCACTGAGTAGAAATAAAAAATTGTCAAACCTAAATGCCCAAATCAAAGTCAACAACAACAGCATCAAGAGACCCAAATTACAACAAGCTATATACAAAAGGGACCTGTTACACTAGTAGTCCAGGGGGATATGGGTAGAGGTATGGGAGGCAAGCTTGGGACAGTGACAGAGGGAAGTCAACACTGGTGATGGGAATGGCCCTAATTCAAATTCACTGTCACTATGTACCTGAAATACAACTATGAAAGACTTGTAATTCACATTGGTCTTAATAAAAATTATTTAAAAACATCTCTCTCTCTCTCTCAACCAGCCCAATGTCTTTCATAAACTCACAGCACAGAGTGATCATAATTGAGGGCTTGTGGTCTCACATGTAATATGACCTTTGTTATCTTGTAATGACAATAGCATCTAATGCATTTGGTCAGATACAGTTCAGAACATCTTCAAGCACTAATGAATTGCAAATGCAAGAGATAGGTTTTTCTAATTACTGAATATAACTTGTAGTGAAGAAGCAAGTATAGAGAGATTATGTATGACCCACAATCATTTAGCTAATAAATGAAAAGCCAAGAAAGAAAGAAAGAAAGGAAGGAAGGAAGAAGAAGGAAGGAAGGAAGGAAGGAAGGAAGGAAGGAAGGAAGGAAGGAAGGAAGGAAGGAAGGAGGAAGGAAGGAAGGAAGGAAGGAAGGAGGAAAGAAAGGAAGGAGAGAAGAAAGGAAGGAGAGGAAGAAAGAAAGAGAGAAAGAAGAAAGAAGAAGAAAGAAAGAAAGAAGAAAGAAAGAAAGAAAGAAAGAAAGAAAGAAAGAAAGAAAGAAAAAGAAAGAAAGAAAGAAAGAAAGAAAGAAAGAAAAAAGAAAAGAAAGAAAGAAAGAAAGAAAGAAAGGAGGGAGGGAGGGAGGGAGGGAGGGAGGGAGGAAGGGAGGAAGGGAGGAAGGGAGGAAGGGAGGAAGGGAGGAAGGAAGGAAGGAAGGAAGGAAGAAAGAAAGAAAGAAAGAAAGAAAGAAAGAAAGAAAGAAAGAAAGAAAGAAAGAAAGAAAGAAAGAAAGAAAGAAGAAAGAAAGAAAAGAAAGAAAGAAAGAAAGAAGAAAGAAAGAAAGAAAGAAAGAGAAAGAAAAAGAAAGAAGAAAGAAAGAAGAAGAAGAAAAGAGAAAGAAGAAAGAAAGAAAGAAAGAGAAGAAAAAATGTAAATTTATATTTCATATCAAGGTAACTACTATTGGGAAGGGGGAGGAGAGGAGGGAAAGGGAAGGAAGGGAAAGAGCTACCCCCAAAATGAGTTGTGGTAAGACAGCAGAAGGCAGAAGCCTGGCCAGATTGATAAATCAGAAAAATATGACCCAAGTGATTGCTCCTAAATACCAACAGGGCTTCTGACATCTGTGGTAAAGGCTGGTGTCACTCCCTTGGCAAATAAAGTATTTATTTTGGCTCTGACGTTTGAAAAAAAAAAAAAACGTTAAATAATGATGATAATAATGGATGGGCAGCAGTCCTGCAATCTCTCTGGTTTGGCAAGTATGTCCTGGAACTGCACGTCCCTTCCAATGGTCAAAAGGACACTCCCACTCCCTGGGGACAGCTCTTCAGACTGAGTTTGAAGCAGCACAATTCTGGTTACACCCCTAAACTTCAAAGTACAGGCCCCCTGTAAAACACTTCGGACTTTCTAAGAGAAGGGAAAGACGGGACATTATATAATGGCTCTTTCTGCTCTACCATGACCGGAACACCTGCCAATCTTCCTAATATGACTGATGCTAGAGCATTAAAATCGCAAATCCAAGAGCATCTACTCCCATTGATCATTATCAACAGCCCTGACAACAGCGGCAGGAAAAAAAATAGCTCACTGTTCGAGCAAGTTCCTCACAGACTTTGAGTTCCAGTTCCAACTGTCTACATGCTGAGTGTGATCCCTATGATCTACTATTCATGATCCATAGTGAGTCAACCAAGTGTGCAATCTCTTGCACACTGCAAATAAACATTTATAAACATCACAAGTAAAATATGCAACACCCAGTGAGCCAGAGAGCACTACAACTAAGTGTACAGGTACCACAATTGAATATGGGATCCCCAGTGTGCAATGCAATAAGGTGGCAACTAAGGTATGTGAGTACTGCAAACAAGTGTGTGAGCACCACGACCAAATACATAAGAACTGAAAATTGCGCTGCATTGGAGCCAGGGGGACAGCTCAAAGCAACAACAAAGGAAAGAAAAAGGAAGAAAAAATGGGCAAGGTATAGTTCCAGGCTAAAGCAGTTGTGTTGAATGTTTGAGGCCCTTGGTTCCATTTCTAGTAGGATCTCCAACACATATCCCCTGCTAAAATAATCACCATATTGAGGCTGGAGTAATAGCACAGCAGGTATGGTGCTTGCCTTACATGCCACCAAACTGGTTCTATCCCTGGCATCCCAAATGTTCCCCCAAACTTGCCAGAAGCAATTTCTGAGCATAAAGGCAGAAACAACCACCGAACACTGCCAGATGTGGTCCAAAAACAAACAAACAAACAAACAAAATCAACCAAACTAACAACTCATTGTACATATTTATCTAATATATAGGATTTTATGTGTACACTTCACAGAATCTTTTAAGGTCAGAAAATGGTGTTGAACTGTTGAATTCGATGTTTTCTTGAAATAAATTTGATTTACTGAGTTCTGTTCAAATGTCCTACCAAGTACATCTACCAAAGTTCATTATAAGAAACAGTTTTGGGAACATCACTTTTGCATTTGTGCTTAGAATATTGGAAAGGAGGGAGTAGGAACTGTGTGTCTCAGAAATCAAGCTCATGCCTTACATGTGTGAGTCACTGGGTTTATCTTCAGCACTGAAAAAAATAAAAAACAAGCAAACAGAAGCATTATGCTTTGTGTAGATAATAGATATAAATAGGTCAGAAGATGTTGCTCAGTGTTAGAATATGTGACTGACATGTGGAAGACCTCAAGAAATTTGATCAAGCAAAAATAACTTGATGAAGTAATAATTTTTGGTGTCTTCATTCTTCTTTCCTTTTCCCTGTTCTTAATTTATTCGTTTTACCATGTTAATATTCTTGAATGAACAATTGCTAGAATTTTTTTAAATAGTCATCAGAGAGATAGCATAAGTGTTAAGGCACTTCTCTTACATGCATCCAACTGTAGTGTGACCCCAGCAGCACATATGTATGGTCCCTAGGAAAGGTGAATATTAGAAATATTTCCAAAAACAAAAATAGATAGTCACTTTGTACAAGTAAACAGAAAAACTGAGACCTAGCAGGTACCAGATAGAATAGACAATTAAGAGGACAAAGAGAAACAAGAGCACATGCTAAGGAAAATTAAAATTGAATAAATTAGATAGCCATATCCCAGATTAAGAAAGGTCCACTTATTCCCAATTTGCTATGGGTTTGGAAATTTTTTAGTAAATAATTTAATGTATTACTTGCTTTGCTTATTCTTTCTATATCTACTCACATGTTTTTAATATAGAGGTGTTTTCTTTTACTGATTAATGCAGATACTAAATAATTATCTATAATATAATATTTTCTGTTGTTTGTTTTTATTTTGGTTTGGTTTTTGGTTTGGGGGCCACACCCAGTGGACTCAGGATATCTCCTGGCTCTACATTCAGAAATCGGTCCTGGCAGGCTCAGGGGACCATATGGGTTGCCGGGAATCAAATCTAGGTCTGTCCTGGGTCGTCTACGTGCAAGGCAAATACTGTACTCCTGTGCTATCACTCTGGTCCTATAATATTTTCTATCATAAAACCAACACTAACATTTTAGAATAAAGTACATTTTATTCAGATTTTCCTTTAACTTTTAAAAATTCTTATTTTTACTAAATTGTATATTTATAAGACTTATCTATTATTTCTCATAAACTTTTTCTTTTTTCCTCTTCTTTTCCTTCATGTAAATTTTAAAATGTATTGTCATAGAATCATTCATGTTAATTTAAACTTACATTTATTTTTAAATATTCAGCTTTTTAAAAAATTGATCAACTTACCACTTTACATAAACTGATGTACAATTTTTATGGTTTCATGCATTTCACTTTATTCATCTATTTCTGTGTAGCTGTCACCACCTCCACAATTTTATTTTTGGTTTTGGGGCCACATCCAGTGATGCTCAGGGGTTACTCCTGCCTATGCACTCAGAAATCGCTCCTGGCTTGGAGGACCATATAGGATGCCGAGAGATCGAACCGTTGTCCATACTAGGCTAGGGCGTGCAAGGCAAACATGCCCTACCAGTTGAACCACTGCTCTGGCTCCATCTCCACAATTTAAAAAAAAAAATCTTTCTTATATAAGAAATATAAAAAACGCAGTAAAAGAACAACAAATAGGGCCCGGAGAGATAGCACAGCAGTGCTTGCCTTGCAAGCAGCCGATCCAGGACCAAAGGTGGTTGGTTAGAATCCTGGTGTCCCATATGGTCCCCCGTGCCTGCCAGGAGCTATTTCTGAGCAGACAGCCAGGAGTAACCCCTGAGCACCGCCGGCTGTGGCCCAAAAACAAAAACAAAAACAAAAAAACAAAACAAACAAACAAAAAAAACACACAAAAAAGCAAAAGAACAACAAATAACTAGTCAACAGAACAGAAGAATTTGTTTACAAAACTTAGCTTACCGGGCCCAGAGAGATAGCACAGCGGCATTTGCCTTGCAAGCAGCTGATCCAGGACCAAAGGTGGTTGGTTCAAATCCCGGTGTCCCATATGGTCCCCCGTGCCTGCCAGGAGCTGTTTCTGAGCAGACAGCCAGGAGTAACCCCTGAGCACCGCTGGGTGTGGCTCCCCCCCCAAAAAAAAAAAATCTTAGCTTACCAAAAAAAAAATCTGGAATAACTTGTGAACTACACAGGACCTGCAATATCAACTACTACCTGACCATCCTTTGCCTTACATGGCAGCTTTGGTTCATTTTCCCTCTTCACCTCATGAGTCTTCTCATTTTTTTTAGAAGAGGACAGATTCTTTATTTCACGACTGCAGTTTGAGTTCTTCAGAGCATTCTGGAATTCTCTTTGCATTGTGTCAATCCAGGAGATCATCACTTTTTAAAATGTCATTTTCCATAGCATCTTCTACTCAGCTTTTGCATCTTAATTTGTCCCATAGGGGTTACCCTAAAAACTAATCCTCCACTTGAAAGTTGAGCTCCCCGCTGTATATTCCTCTCATAACATATATCACATTGCATATCTTCATAGCACATATCATAATTTGTGTCTGTTCCCTTCTTCTCTTTAACACTTTATCAACTTATTTTATTTTGGTTTGGAGGCTACACCTAAGAGTACTTGGGTGTGGCTTTCAGCTTGGTGCTTCAAGTAGGTTTTCACAGAGCACCAGAGACTATGCAACGCTTTGGATATACCCAACCTTCCTAATGGCCAAGCACTCAGCACATTCAGATATCTCCACAGTACACTCATTAGAAGAATGCTGAGTGGATGACTGAATGAACAAATATATTCACAATGTCAACTTTATTATACACTATACTCAGAGTCAAAAATCTCCATGTAGCAAATGAAGTAAAAATAACCACGGAAGTGCTCACTGCTCCATCAATGCATGGTAGCAGCATATCTTGATAAATAAAGTATCGCTTTCTCTCTTATGCTTCAATTGAACTTATTTCTTATACTTCTTGGTGTTGAGATACAGAAAGAAAAATCCAAAAAATTCATTATCATCAACAGTTTGCAATCTCTTTGATAACAATATGAAAAAGATAATGATTTTACTCTTTTCTATTTTGCAGACTTATTTCATGAAAAATGTGTCAACAAAATAGACATATAAATAATATGAAAAGGACTTAAAATTATTCCAAATAGAAATACTATATTATCATATAAATAACATTATATGTAGAAGAAAAAGCTGAGTGATAATATCCCTCAGAACCCCCAACTGGGGCCAGAGAGATAGTGCCAGATGGAAGACACTTTTCTTGCATGCACGCCACAACCACAATCTGGTTTGACTCCCCAATATCACATCTGGTCCCCTGAATATAATCAGGAGTCATGCCTGAGCATAGATCTAAGAACAGACCCTGAGTACCGCTATTTTTACTTAAAAACCTCCCAGCAAAAGACACCCACAGTATATTGTGGGTCCCCCACTTAAATAATTAAATGGATTAAAGTTTTCTTGTTTAAATGGAAGTCCAGAATTTAGATCCTTACCCTTTTACTTTGTTCCAATATATTTATATAGGGTTTTAGCTCATTATAAGTTTAGCTATTTAATATCTTAAAGCAATATTTTCAAACATTTGGCAGAAACCCATTATTATGGTCATAAAATCAGTTTAGTGTTCCAAAATAAGCTTTGTACAAAGAAGAGAATGGAATGGATTAGAATGAATAGAAAGCATTATTTTGTGAAATTTTTCAGAATATTTGCCCATTGTAAGTGTTACACTGCATTAAAACTACAAGTTTCGGGGCCGGGCGGTGGCGCTCGAGGTAAGGTGCCTGCCTTACCTGCGCTAGCCTAGGAGACGGACCGCGGTTCGATCCCCCGGCGTCCCATATGGTCCCCCAAGCCAGGAGCGACTTCTGAGCTCATAGCCAGGAGTAACCCCTGAGCGTCACCGGGTGTGGCCCAAAAACCAAAAAAAAAAAAAAAAAAAAAAAAAAAACTACAAGTTTCATAATACTATGTTACATTACATTAAAATGTTTCTTTTACTGTGACTATAAAAAAGTTTGAAGAGGCTCATCACCTTTGGGGCATGTCCCTGGCTGGCCAGGCTGAGTGGGGAAAGGTCTGGTTGGCAGCTGGATTAAATTATTAAACTTAAAGAAAAAAGTTTGAAAAACCCTGATTATAGAAATTAACTGAGAGTAGAATAATAGTGTAACTAATGAGTCAGACAGGAACTTTGTGGGTCGATGCTAATACTAACATATATTTGAAAAATATGTAGAAATTGCATCTAAATAATACCTAATATAATAAACCAATAATACTGCAATAATAATAATAATAAATTAAACGATAAAAATTTACCCCTCAAATTTAGGCAAAGCCATCATGTCTTTAGTTTAAGAAATATATGAAGCATTAGCTTATTTTTAATCTTCCCAATCTCTCTTTAATCTCTTCTTCTTCCTTTTTCTCCTCCTCCTTCTCCTTTTCTCTCACTTGTCTTTCTTCTCTTCTTCTCCTCTTCTCTCTCTCTCCCTCCCTCCCTCCCTCCCTCTCTCACCATCACAACCCACCCCAGGAAAAGTCCTTCTAAATTTAAGGGCACTTGCATGTTTTTCACTTCTAAACTTGCATTGCCCTCCAAATATAACTAAAAGTTCTTCCTTTTATTCATGGATCCCTCTCCCACCCCCAATTATCCTTTGTGATATAATTAAATATGGAGCAATAGCACAGTGTGAAGGTGTATGCCTTGCATGATGCTGACTCAGGACAGACCTAGGTTCGATCCCAGGCATCCCATATGGTCCCCCTTGCCAGGAGTAACTCTTGAGTGTCACTGGGTGTGGCCCCAAACCAAAAACAAAACAAAACAAAAACAAAAACAAAAAATACTTGATTCTTTTCTTAGTTCCTGACACAAAATTTTTAGTCTTTGGAATTGAACAGATTTCAATTCCAAAGATGAGGCTCAGAGAGGGAGAGAATTAGTAAAGGTAGGGTAAGGACATGGAAAGCATAGCAAGTAAAGAGATTAAGAAATGTTTTGTAAAGCTCTTCAGTATATTCACCCAGGTGTAAGTGTTGTGACAGTTGGAATCAGAAGCAATGTGACTTTTATACCCTTCTTCCTCTAAGGTCCTAATCAATATTGTTAGCCACTGCAATAACTTACTACCTTATAAATGTAATAGTATAATAGATCCCTCTGACATGGATATATAAATACCCTTTCACATCTTTACTTTTTGAAGCCACTGTCCCTTTCCTTTCCTTCTTTCTTTCTCAGCTCACTACTACAAGGTTATAGCAATTTAACTCTTAAATGCTATATTCATACACAGCAACCCCATCTTTACCCACCATACATACACTCAACCTTCTCACTTGGGATATCTGAATCTATCCAAATGATTTAAAAAATAGCAGTCATGTTTTCTATCATGGAAAAAAGAGGAAGAGTAGAAGCTAGTTTAAAGATAGAGAAGAATCAACCACAGCAATGGCACAGAGGGTAGGGCACTTGCAACTGACTCAGGTTCAATACTCAGCATCACATATGGTCCTGGAAGGCCTGCCAAGAATGGTCCCTGGGAACAGAGCCAGGAATAAGCTCTGAGCACTGCCAGGTGTGGCCCTAAAACAAACACAAGAAGAAGAAAATCAGTCGGCAGACATTTTGGGGCTTCCCTGGGCTTGCTTCAACCTGGGAACTTTGATCTTCTCTGGCATTTATCCCCTGACGGCTTGCCTCGGCTGAGGTGAGTGTTTCCGGGCCAGAGTTGCGGATAAAGCTGACTGCTGGGCCCCTTAGGCTCGGCAGACATTTTGGGGCCTCCCAAAAGCTTGCATTAACCTGGGAACTTTGATCTTCTCTGGCATTCATCCCCTGACGGCTTGCCTCGGCTGAGGTGAGTGTTTCCGGGCCGGAGTTGTGGATAAAGCTGACTCTGCTGGCCCCCTTCAGCCCACCTATAAGGGGTCGATTCGCGGCCCCACACTCCACCTAGCCAATGAATACCACCACAACATGTAGAAAAACCCACAGCATAAGCATGACAATGGGGAAACTATGCAAACCAACTTCAGCCATAGAGAATAAAGATGAAAACTCTGATGACCCAACAATGGCCAACCACCTAAGCAGTCTTTCAGAAATGGAGTTTAGAGAAGAAATATGGAGGTTGCTCATAGAACTCAAAGAAAGTGTAAATCAGAACACTAATAAAAATCAAGAGAATATGAAGATAGAAATCAGAAAACTCCAAACTAAAATATCAGGTCAAATAACAGGTCTGAAAAACTCAGTAGATGAATTGAAGAACGTAATGGATGAGCTTTCCAACAGGTTAAAAGCAGCTGAGGATAGAATTAGTGCGCTGGAAGATGAGATGCATAACTTTACACAGCAGAAGAGATTGGGAAAAAGCCTTAAATCAAAGGATCAGACAATGGAAAAGTTACTCAAAAATATGAGCGATGAAAATAGAAGTCTTTGATAAGTTCAACAGAAACAACTTTAGAATCATTGGAGTCCCAGAGACCCAAGAAGAAAATCTCCAGGAAGAATCAATAGTCAAGAAAATCATCACAGAGAAACTACCAGAGCTAAAGAAAACATGTGACCAAATCTTGCATGCCCAAAGAGTACCAGCTAAAAAAGACCCCAGGAGAAACACCCCAAGACACATCCTAGTCACAATGATGAATCCCAGAGATAGAGATAGAATACTGCAAGCAGCAAGATCGAAAAGGGAAATTACATTCCAGGGAGCATCCTTGAAATTTCAGCAGATCTGTCACCAGAAACACTCAAGGCCAGAAGGCAGTGATGGGATATAGTGACAAAACTCAATGAAATAAATGCTTTGCCAAGAATAGTGCACCCAGCAATACTCACTTTCAGGTTTGAAGGAAGTATACATGGCTTCACAGATAAACAACAGCTCAAAAACTTTACATACTCAAAACCAGCCTTAAAAGAAAAACTGAAAGATCTATTCTAAAGACAAGACAGAAGAAAAAACACACCAAACTTCTACACAAAGATGGCAATAAATCCCATGACAATTATTTCTCTCAATGTCAATGGACTAAATGCACCCGTTAAGAGGCACAGAGTGGTGAAATGGATCAAAAAACTGAAGCCAACCTTCTGTCTGGCCTACAAGAAACACACCTAAATAGACAGAATAAACATAGACTCAAAATCAAAGGCTGGAGGAAAATCATTCAAGCAAACAACACCCTTAAAAAAGCAGGGGTGGCCATACTAATATCAGATGACACAAACTTTATACTCAGAAAAGTGGTAAGGGACAAAGATGGATATTATGTACTAATCAAGGGATTTGTACAGCAGGAAGAAATCACGCTCCTAAGCATATATGCACCCAATGAGGGACCAGCAAAGTATTTAATACAATTGTTGACAAATCTGAAGAAGGATATCAATAATAATACAATAAATGTGGGAGACCTCAACACAGGCTTGTCAACACTTGATAGGTCAACCAAATGGAAACCCAACAAAAATATACTAGACCTGAAAAGAGAAATGGAAGAAAGAGGCCTAGTAGATATATATAGGACACTCCATCCTCAGAAACCTGGATACACATTCTTTTCCAACGTACATGGGTCATTCTCCAGGATAGACCACGTGCTGGCACATAAAACATACCTCCATAAAATCAAAAAGATAGAAATTTTGCAGGCTACCTTTGCTGACCACAAGGCTCTGAAGTTAGATGTGAACTACAAAGGGACACAGAAGAAAAATTTAACACCTGGAAATTAAACAGCCTACTACTGAACAACCAGTGGGTCTGAAATAAAATCAAAGAAGAAATCAAAAATTTCTTGGAAACAAACGACAATGAAAACACAAACTATCAGAACCTATGGGATACAGCAAAAGCGGTACTGAGAGGAAAATTTATAGCTTTGCAAGCACACATCAGGAAGAAAGAAGGAGCATACATGAATAGCTTAATGACACAGCTTATAGAATTAAAAAATGATCAACAAAAGAAACTAAAAATAGGGAGACAGAAGGAAATAACAAAGCTGAGAGCAGAAATCAATGAAATGGAAACCCAAAAAACAATCCGAAAGATCAATGAAAGCAGAAGTTGGTTCTTTGAAAAAATTAAAACAAGATTGATAGACCTTTGGCAAAACTCACAAATCAAAAGAGAGAGAGAGAAACTTGATAACTCGTATTAGAAATGAATAAGGGGGAGATAACTACAGATACTGCAGAGATTTCAAAGGGTATTCAGAGAATACTTTGAGAAACTCTAGGCCACTAATATGAGAACCTGGACAAAATGGATAAATTTTTGAACTCATATAACCTTCCACGGTTGAATAAAGAAGATGTAGCATATCTAAACACCCCCATCATTATTGATGGAAATTAAAACTGTAATAAAAATTTGCCCAAAAACAAAAGCCCAGGCCCCTGATGGATTCACGAATGATTCTTTCAAACCTTTCAAAGAGGAACTACTACCAATCCTGGCCAGGCTCTTTTATGAAATCGAAAAAAAGGAAAACTTCCAAATAGCTTTTATGAAGCCAATATCACCTTAATACCAAAACCCAGATAGAGATGCTTGCCAAAAAAGAAAATTACAGACCAATATCCCTGATGAACACAGATGCAAAGATTCTCAACAAAATCCTGGTGAACAGGATCCAGTGCCTCATCAAGAAGATCATTCACTTTGATCAAGTAGGTTTCATCCCAGGAATGCAAGGCTGATTTAACATCCATAAATCTATGAACATAATACACAACATAAACAACAAGAAGAATAAAAATCACATGGTCATATCAATAGATGCAGAAAAAGCATTTGATAAGGTTCAACACCCATTCTTGATGAAAACTCTCAGCAAGATAGGAATAAAAGGAATCTTTCTCAATATAGTTAAAGCCATCTACCAAAAGCCAGTGGCAAATATTATCCTCAATGGAGATAAACTAAAATCCTTCCCTCTAAATTCTGGTACAAGACAAGGCTGTCCTCTCTCACCACTCCTATTCAACATAGTACTGGAATTACTGGCTATAGCGATTAGGCAAGAAAAAGATATCAAAGGAATCCAGATAGAAAAGGAAGAAGTCAAGCTCTCACTCTTTGCAGATGACATGATACTCTACTTAGAAAACCCTAAAGACTCTACCAAAAAGCTTCTAGAAATAATAGATTCATATAGCAAAGTTGCAGGCTACAAAATTAACACACAAAAATCAATGGCCTTTTTATACACTAAAAATGATAGGGAAGAAATGGACATTAAGAGAACAATCCCATTCACATTATCAAATTATCAAACTCAAATATCTTGCAGTCAACCTGACTAAAGATGTGAAGGATCTATACAAAGAAAAATATAAAACACTGATCCAAGAAATAAGAGAGGACATTCGGAAATGGAAACACATACCATGCTCATGGATTGGCAGGATCAACATAATTAAAATGGCAATACTTCCAAAAGCATTGTACAGATTTAACGCGATTCCTCTAAAGATACTCATGACATTCTTCAAAGAAGTGGATTAAACACTTCTGAAATTCATTTGGAACAAGAAACAATCTCGAAATAGCTAAAGCACTCCTTGGGAAAAGGAATATGAGAGGCATTACTTTCCCCAATTTTAAGCTGTATTACAAAGCAATAGTTATAAAAACAGCATGGTATTGGAATAAAGACAGACAATCAGATCAGTGGAATAGGCTTGAGTACTCAGAGAAGGTTCCTCAGACATATAACCACCTAGTTTTTGATAAAGGAGCAAGAAATCCTAAATGGAGCAAGGAAAGCCTATTCATCAAATGGTGTTGGCACAACTGGTTAGCCACTTGCAAAAAAGCGAACTCAGACCCCCAGCTAACACCATGTACAAAGGTAAAATCCAAATGGATTAAAGACCTTGATATCAGATCTGAAACTATAAGGTATATAGAACAACATGTAGGTGAAACACTCCAGGACATTGAGACTAAAGGCATCTTTAAGGAGGAGACAGCACTTTCCATACAATTGGAAGCAAAGATAAACAGATGGGACTATATTAAGCTGAGAAGCTTCTGCATCTCAAAGGAAATAGTGCCCAGAATACAAAGGCCACCCACTGAATGGGAGAAATTATTCACCCAATACTCATCAGATAAAGGACTAATATCCAAAATTTACAAGGTACTGACAGAACTATACAAGAAAAAAACAACTAACCACATCAAAAAATGGGGAGAAGAAATGAACAGACACTTTGAAAAAGAAGAAAGGGAAATGGCCAAAAGGCACATGAAAAGCTGCTCAACATCACTAATTGTCAGGGAGATGCAAATCAAAACTACTATGAGGTACCACCTCACGCCACTGAGATTGGCACACATCACAAAAATGGAAAACAAGCAGTGCTGGCGGGGATGTGGAAAGAAAGGAACTCTTTTTCACTGCTGGTGGGAATGCCGTCTAATACAACCTTTATGGAAAGTGATATGGAGATTCCTTCACAAACTGGAAATTGAGCTTCCATACAATCCAGCTATACCACTCCTAGGAGTATACCCAAGGAACACAAAAATACAATACAAAAATCCCTTCCTTACACCTATATTCATTGCAGCACTATTTACAACAGCCAGACTCTGGAAACAACCAAGATGCCCTTCAACAGATGAGTGGCTAAAGAAACTGTGGTACATATACACAATGGAATACTATGCAGCTGTCAGGAGAGATGAAGTCATGAAATTTTCCTATACATGGATGTACATGGAATCTATTATGCTGAGTGAAGTAAGTCAGAGGGAGAGAGAAAGACGCAGAATGGTTTCACTCATCTATGGGCTTTAAGAAAAATAAAAGACATTTTAACAGTATCTCAGAGACAAGAGAGATGAGGGCTGTTAGGTGCAGCTCATGACATGAAGCTCATCACATAGAGTGATGAGTGCAGTTGGAAAGATGACTACACTGAAAACTATCATAACAATGTGAATGAATGAGGGAAGCAGAAAGCCTGTCTCGAGTACAGGTGTGGGGGGGTGGGGAGGAGGGAGATCTGGGAAATTGGTGGTGGGAATGTTGCACTGGTGAAGGGGGGTGTTCTTTACATGACTGTAATCATACAACTATAATCATATTTGTAATCACGGTGTTTAAATAAAGATAATTATTAAAAAGAAGAAAATCAGAAAAATTAAATATACAAATAGCAAGAAAGCAAGAAAATATTATTATATTAAATATTATTGGAAATAATTCTAACATTATATTTCTATCAATACTTGAAACCCAATTGTCACAATTGTCTGTTTTCATTTCCTTGCAATGTGACTGTGATTTGTCACAAGAAAATGTAAAATTTATTTCATTACTTTCAGTCCAATGCCCTATAACTTTCTAACTATATCAATTTCAGTTACAAAATATTTTATCTTCAATTTCTGCGTAAACCAATACGTATACATGATCCGACTCATAAAGGCTTATACCTATCTCCTTTCTTTAAAACAAAGAAAACTGGGGAAGGAAAAAAACAAAACTAAAAGAACCTAAGAGTTTAAACAAGTATGAAGAAGATAATTAAGGATAAAGATATGTTTCCACATTCATCAAGATATACAAATTTAAAAACATTTCCACTTTGAAAATTATATTCTGGGGCTGGAGAGATAGCATGGAGGTAAGGCATTTGCCTTTCATGCAGAAGGTCATCGATTTGAATCCCAGTGTCCCATATGGTCCCCTGTGCCTGCCAGGAGCAATTTCTGAGCATGGAGCCAGGAATAACCCCTGAGCACTGCCGGGTGTGACCCAAAAACCACACCAAAAAAAAAAAAAAAAAGAAAAGAAAATTATATTCTGCTTCAAGTTTCATTGCTTCTTTAACTCTTTCAATGCCTCCCTATGCAAGAATACCTTCACACTAAGAACACAGAAGCAAGCACATAGAAAACGGGGAATAAAAATTCAGAAAGTTCAAGATGGCCCAAGGAGGACACTTTACTAGTGATATACATAACTGTACTAATTCAGATACTTAGATCTGAGGGATATGCTGCCATATATGTATATTATAAACATAACTTACTAGCAACGAAAAGGAAGATAGTACAAAATGACTGGATCTAGGGGAATATAGTTCATATGGCAGCCATTTTAACACCAAAAACCTACCAAAAGACTGAACATCAAGGAAGGAGACATATTTAGTATACTCTGCCTAGAACATACTAACATCAAAAGTTACCAAATCAGAAAGGCCAGAAGCAATACGGTAAGAGTGTTTGTTTTGCACTACGGCCAATCCAGGTTCAATCCCAAATGCCATATGGTCCCTGGAGGTCTGCATGAGGTGATTTCTGAGCAGAGTCAGGAGTACCCCCAGTGCTGCTAGGTGTGACCCAAAACAAATATATATATATATAAATCAATATAAATTATTGTGTAGTACATATTTAAACAGAATCTCAAATAGTATATAAGAATAGCCCAAAAATGATAGTTTTACTAGAAAATTATCATATAGTAAATGAAGTCACTCTTTTATTGAGTTAGATATCCAGACTTTACACTCTGCACATACAAATATTTAAAAATAGTTCTTCTGCTTAGAGATCTCACCACACCCTAGATGGAAATACCTTTACAATAAAACAAACAAACAAAAAACAACAAGTTAGAACAGCAAAATTCCAATTTTATAATTAAGACATTTTAAACAAGTGGGGTAGGAAAGTAGAAAGCATTAAATGATTTTCCCAAGAACTCAACCCAATGCTCAAAGGCATGCCAGTTGACATGCTTCTAATTTGCTTTTAATTTAATTTTAGGCACCATGCTTTATAGTACTGCTAATGATAGAGCTGACTGTATACAATGTTTCAACATTATATCCTCCACTCCAGCCTTATCTCTGTGCACCCCCTCGTCCCCACTCTCCCACCCCTCTCCTGATAAGCTCAGTTCTATAGAACAACTCATATGTATGAGAATGATTCAGTGCCCAATAGTTCAGCTAGCCACATATCCATCTTCTATGGCTGAGGCATAAACCTCACAAGCCAAGAAAAAACACTGTTTATCTTTTCTGTCCTTTAAACGTAGCAGTTAGATGACTATAGAGAACTCAAAAATGCCATGATCACCCTGACTTCTATCAACACCACCCACCTGAAAAGAAACAAAAGGTTGACACAAATAAGAAAGAGAACAGGCACATGACAAGCACACAGCTGCAGTGCCAGGCTGGCTCTTCAGTCCACCTGTTCCTTGCAGAAGGTCTGGCGTAAATCCAACATTTATCTAGACAGGCTCTGGTATCACTATTACAGTTAGATATACTACTGACAACCTCTTTAAACTAACACAAAGATTTAAGGAGCTAAGCTTGTGTAGCGGAACCCCCTGAAAAGATTACAATAATCAGAGATACAGAGACATGTAAATATTTGTTAGTCAAACCAAATTCGTGTTGCCTGGTATTTTCTTTGGAGCCTGCCCATGTCATTACCCTGAAATGTGATATATACAAACCCTGAGTGACTGCAAGCGAAATAATGTGACCCTATATACACAGTGACAGTTTAAAATTACATTTGCTTTGGTTATTTTTATGTTAGACATCTCAAACAGTTTATTCCAAGCTTAGTACATTTTGTTTCCTAAACAAAACAATGAAGGAGAACATAAAAAGACTGAAATAGCAGCGCAACAATGAAGGATTTGAATTCCTTGACAAAATTGAAAATTTACAATTTTTAACTCATTGGTATTTCATTCATTCAACCAAAGTACACTTGGGTGTTGCGTTTCTGAAAATATCTAAGATAAATAAATTACAATAGTTAACTCTACCTTTAATGGATTTTTTTAAACTTTCTTTTAACTGTTATTAATGGAGTTTTATTTATTTATTTATTGGTTTGGTTTATAAGTCATACTTGGTAATGCTTAGGGGTTACTCCTGATCTACTCTTGGGAGTTACTCTCAGTGGTGTTTTGAGAACCACATGGGATATTGGGGTTTGAAGGAGGGTCAGCAATTTTCAAGGCAAACACAATACCCACTGCATTATCTCTCTAGTCCCACTTACTTTTTTGAAAAGAGAACTTAGATAACTTTAAAGTAAGGCTTTCTCTCGGATAGGCAACCTATCTACATATAGATGTATTGTTTTAACTGGTAACTATAATGAGATAAACAAAATTCATGTAGTGTGAGTCATTGAGGAAAAAAAATTCACTTATGTAATGTTGCCAGGGAAGAAAGTTAATAAATCAATCATCAGAAAAATACAAATAGAGAGGAAAATACTGGTTTGGGAGTTCCAGAATCGTTAGTGTCATGAAAGGCAAAGCTGGGGGACCATTCTGCAACAAAAGAAATGAAAGCAATATAGTGATTAAAGGAAATCAAAAAAGAAAAATCAAGAGGGGAAATTACAAAGGATATTATTACCAAGATAATTAGAAAGTTTGCATTTGAGTTGCATATTAAATAATAGTATTGTACAATGTGATAAGTATATTGTGGCTATGCTAAATAGTGCCTTGTACTTAGGAGATCATACTGAAGTATTTAGGGGTAATCAGCAATTAACTCTCAAATAGTTTAGAAAAAAATCAAGTAAAATATAAACATGAGAATATATCTGCATGGATCTAACATATATATATATATGCCTATTACCTATCTGCACTTTTTTTTTTTTTTTGTGGTTTTTGGGTCACACCCGGCAGTGCTCAGGGGTTTTTCCTGGCTCCATGCTCAGAAATTGCTCCTGGCATGCACAGGGGACCATATGGGACGCCGGGATTCGAACCGATGACCTTCTGCATGAAAGGTAAATGCCTTACCTCCATGCTATCTCTCTGGCCCCGAACTTTTTGTTTTTGTTTGGGGATACATTCCTGTTGCTTAGGGCTTACACCTGGCTCTCCATTCAGTGTTCTCTACTGTGACCCTTTATAATATTGAGAATCAAATCAATGTAGGTTGCATGAAAGGGAAGCACCCTAATCACATTATCACTCCAGCCCCTATTTTGCCACTTGTATCTGAAATTTTGTCCCAATAAAAATTGAGAAAAAAGGGGGCCGGGCGGTGGCGCTGGAGGTAAGGTGCCTGCCTTGCCTGCGCTAGCCTAGGATGGACCGCGGTTCGATCCCCCGGCGTCCCATATGGTCCCCCAAGAAGCCAGGAGCAACTTCTGAGCGCATAGCCAGGAGTAACCCCTGAGCGTCACAGGGTGTGGCCAAAAAACCAAAAAAAAAAAAAAAAAATTGAGAAAAAAATTCTGAAATATTATGTTAATAATCCATCTAATTCTTTGTGTGTGAAATTTATTGGTGTTGTCAGATTGTAACAACATATCATACTCTGCAGCCTTATAACCCAAATTTGAGCAAATCAAAAAAAACTAATGTCAAAAGGAATCAGGTTTTAAAAGTTTCTCTGAATTATTCCTAAAAAAAAAATTATTTTAATTTTTTCTGAAAAAAAAATTATTGCAATTTTTTGCTCTATCCATAGCTACATTACTTGGAGAATTAAAATACTTGCAATAGCTACTATTAAATTCATTTATTTATTAGTGAATTCATTTATTACATATTATTGAGTTTATACTATTTATACTAGTATCAATGTTTATGTTTTAGGCATAAAATACAGGCCAGAACAATAGACTGCAGGTAGAATGTTTACCTTGCACATATCCTAGCCAGGTATGAGTCTCAGTACTGTACCACACATGATTTTCCAGACCAGCAAAGAGTGACCCCTGAGTGCAGTCAGGAGGAAGCCCAAACTACCACTAGGGATTTCCCCAAACCAAAACATCAACAACAATAAAAGAACTATTGCACTACATATACAACTAGCTTGTCAATATCCCTCCACCAGTCCCTAGTTCCTGTAGTTTCCACTTAGCAAACTCATTCTGTAGGCAGATTCTTAGGATCTATTTTCACTGATCATGTCTGTTCCCCTATTTTGTTTCTTTATACTTCACATATAAGTGCGGTCATTCAATATTTGTCCTTCTTTTCACTCACTTTGCTTAACATGATTCCTTCCAGGTCCTTTCAAGTTGCAGCAAACTACAAATTTTCATTTGTCTTACAGCTAAGTAGTACTCCATTGAGCATGCATATTACAATTTCCGTATATCTTTTAACAGCTCTCAGGCTGTTTCCATATCTGGTTATGTTAAATAATATTGCAACGAATAAAGATGCGCACATATACTTTTTTCAAATTAGTGTCTTTGTGTTCTTGGATAAATGCCCAGGAGTGGAATTGCTGTATTATCTTTCAAAGCCCTTTCACCTTGATATCAGATCAGTAGTACAGTGGGAGGGTGCTTGCATGGTACACAAGTGAACCAGGTTCGATCACAAGCACCACATATGGTTCCTGAGCCATAAACAGGAGTGATCCCTGTGGGGCCGGAGCTATGGAGCAGCAGTAGGGCATTTGCCTTGCACATGGCTGACCCAGGACAAACCTGAGTTCTATCCTTGGCGTCCCATATGGTCCCCTGAGCCAGGAGCGATTTCTGAGTGCAGAGCCAAGAGTAACCCTTGAGTGTCACTGGGTGTGGCCCCAAAACAAAACAAAAATAAATAAATAGATAAAGAGTGATCCCTGAGTATAGAGACAGAAGTAATCACTGAGTACCATCAGGTCTAGCTCAAAAACAAAATTGAAAACAACAATAATAAAATAAATGCACTTTCTTCCCTTAACAAGGGAACAGAATGGTGGGTATTAAATAATAGAGACTCCTTACCCCAGAAATACAGTAAAGAAAATTCAAGTAAGGGCTGGGGGGCTAGAAGGTAGCAGTTAGGGAAGAGAATGATGAAGAGGACTTGAGGTAACATAAGGATATTTGTCAAAGGTTTTGGATACTTGTGTGGTATCGAAGTGAGATAATTATGTATTTCATAAGCATAAGATTCAGCAGTATCATAAGCATATGACCCAAACTATAATAATTTTTTTATTTTAATGATTTTTCTAAGGAGATAGGTTGGGAAGGATGGAATGGAGCCTTGAGACACTAATTGTGGGACAGATGCTAACATTGATGGTGAGTATCTATTGGAATACTGTATGCCTGAAACTCTATTAACAGTTTTGTAAATCACTGTGCCTAAATAAAAATTAAAAAACTAAAACACTTTTTACAGTGTACCTTTACACTTTACAGTGTAACCTTTTACAACACAAAGAATAAATTACATTTTAAAAATTTATAGCTTGAGTTTTTGCATAATTTGCAAAGCAATAACCAAGTTTTATTAAAGGAAGAAGCTAAAAACATATTCTTTCAATGTCCTTGTAACTTGGGAAGTCATGACCAATTTTATCTTCTTTATAACTTACTTAAAATTATAGGAGATTATAGGCTTTGATGGCCACACAGAATCCTGCTTCCACTTGATTTAAATAAATACAGTCAATTAACAGCTAATTAATAGCCCAGAATGTCTTCTTATGTGGGATGTTACCCAAGACCTTTGCAACAATTACATTTATTTGCATGTTTTAAAATAATTAAATCAACATATTGGTCAAAGAGTAACCCGGGTGGCACTCATTAAAAACTATTATTTGAAAGTGATACCCAATTTACAAAAAAAATGTCAGTTCTCTTGTGTCCAATCTTTAAGAAGGCCAGATTGGTATTGATACAAAACAGGGTACCCTGAGAAAGTTAAACAGCATAGCCAGAGCTTCTAAGAGATGAATTTAAGAACTTTCTCTGCTCATTTTAAGAAACCAAAGATAGTGGGACTTCCCACTCTTGCTCTAAAGAACTTACAATATTCTTTTAGAAATAATGTAATTAAGAAGTAAATTATGTTAAACATACTGAATTGCCAAACTGACAGCTGAATAGTCTACTTTTGCAATGAAACGTTAGCAAATGTTAACTTTGTTTTTCAGACACCCAGAAAATACATCTTCTGAAAAGTTTCATTAAGGTTTCATTCTTTAAGAGATTTATTTCTTTTTTTTTTTTTTTTTTTGGTTTTTGGGTCACACCTGGCAGTGCTCAGGGGTTATTCCTGGCTCCAGGCTCAGAAATTGCTCCTGGCAGGCACAGGGGACCATATGGGGCGCCGGGATTCGAACCGATGACCTCCTGCATGAAAGGCAAACGCCTTACCTCCATGCTATCTCTCCGGCCCTAAGAGATTTATTTCTGAAGAGATTTTAAAAGGAAAACAATAGGAATTCTGGTTTTTCAATGTCTTGTTTTAATCACTTATTGAGGATCTGTTATATACTAATGAAGCGATAACTAAAAAATACAAAGAAATTGTGAAATAAGGATGGAAAAAGTACAAACTATACTATACTGGACAACTGGATAGGATTTGAATATAAAAATTAGCTTACTAAAAGTAATGGGCAAAATTTATAACACCCACTCAGTGTCAAATCACTTCCCATGGAAGTAGACTCATCATCCAGTATTCTGTAGCATGGTAAGAGGTTAAAACATTAACCAATAAAGCTGGAAAAATAGTACAGTAGGTAAGGTGCTTGCTTTGCACATAATGACCTGGGTTCCATCCTCAGGACCAATATAGTTCCCCAAGCTCCACCAGGAGTAATCCTTAAACACAAAGCCCAGAGTCAAGTCTGAAAACTGCCAGGTATAGTCCTAAACTCAAATTAAAATTAAATAATACTAAGAAAAAAATGGACTGAAACACTTCATAAAGACAGTTTTTCCTCATTGTAGTTGGTTTTTCTCTAAATATTAAATCAAGTCTGACAGTTATCTCTGACTCCAAAACAGAGTAAAGGAACTATTACTTCTATCTCCCATAGAAAGTGAAAAAAGAGATAAGACAAAGCCAAGCGCACTTACTAGCAAATCCCAATCTCGAAACATAAAAGACTGTCCCCACTGATCCACTTTCACCTAACTTCTGACATCCCACAGAAAGAGGAGAAGCCATTAGAGCCACTTGCCAGGGTGCCGCAGCCTGCCATCCAACCATACTCCCGGTACCATACTCGCAGAATTGACAAGATTGCACCAGAAGAACATTACCAATCCACTCTGAAGGAATATTTTATAAGCCTGCAAGGTAAGTTTTATCCAAAAAAACTGATATTCAAAATAGTCAAATGTACTTCAGCTTCACTATTACTCCCTACATCCTCATTTGATCGGCATCTTCCATAAAATTCAATTTACAAACAACTGATCATAGTTTTGAGCAGTAATATTTTGCCTCTTTCTCACATCTCATTTTTTGTAGGAATCATAAAGTAATCTTCCCCAAGTTATTCTCCATCATTGCTAGACTTAATTTACCTTGCAGAAAGTAATTCTCTCATGCAAAAGAGATTGATGGTTTAATGGGCTTAGTGGATACATTGCATGTGGGAGACTGAGTTTCAAACTCCAGCATGGAAAGTTCCCCTTGTACTGTCTGGTAAAAATGAACCCGAATATCAAGATGGGAGTATTCATTCCTTAAACACTGCCAGGTATGGCCTAAAAATAGAGAAATTAACCCTTGCTAAAAAGTATCTCCCCATTTTTTTAATTCCTTATATCACTAGAAATCATATGTTCTTTGTTTACTCACTGAGTTCCCTTTCTAGGGGAAAAAAGCCACATTTAATAAACATTGTTGAATAAAGAGATGTAAAGTAAGGTTCTTTTTAACTAATCCAATCCATTTGGGGTTCTTGTTCCCTTGAAGGTCAGAGTGAGAAGTACATAAAGACTTAAAGTACAGGCTAAGGGGTAGTGGGCGGTGACATGGGACAGACCCTGGAAACATTGATGGAGGGAGGTTGACACTGGTGGTGGACTGGTCCTGAAACATTAGAGGTCTGAAACCAACTATGAATGCTTTTGCAAATCATAATGGTTTAAATAAAAATGAAAAAAAAAAGTAATATTAGATGGGTTCCAGTGTCCAAAAAAAGTATGTCCTATCATGTATTTTTTGTTGTTGTTGACCAGTAACTTCATAAATACCACTCTGGATTCATTATATCTCAGAAACTGATTGTCAGCCCTTCTCCCACTAGCTACCTAGCTCCCTCAGTGCAATCTTGTTTTGTTATTATTTTAAATTATTGTAGGGGCTGGGGGAAGTAGGGCATCTGCTTTGGCTGTGGACAACTTCCAGAGCTCGATCCTGCCATCCCATATGGTCACCCAAGTACTGCCAATAATCTTTTGGGCCATCTATTTGTCCACTTCATGGAAGTATCTATTCATATCTCTCCACATTTTTTTGTTTTATTTTGTTTTTGTTTGGGGGCCACACCCATTGACGCTGAGGGATTACTCCTAGATATGCACTCAGAAATCGCTCCTGTCTTGGGGGGATCATATGGGATGCCAGCAGATCAAACCGTGGTCCGTCCTAGGCTAGCGCTTGAAAGGCAGATGCCTTACCTCTAGCGCCACCACTCTGTCCCCTATATCTTTCCACATTTGTTGTTGATGTTATTGTTTTCTTTGTCGATGTATTTTGTGAATGTAGCTTGACTTTTCAATCAATGAAAATATATATCAAGGATACTTGACTTTCACAAATACTTATGCTTTAGGAATGGGGTCAGAGGTATATGTAGGTGGCCAATTTTTACTATTACTAGTTTTTTTTGTTTCTACTGTGTTGAAAATTTAACAAAAAACTCAAATATCTAAGGCAAATATTCTAACACTGAGTTATCTTTCTGGCCATAATTTTAAAATCTAAGCATAAGTTCACTCAACCATCTCCTACCCATGGCCAAGTGTTTGTTGCCAATCCAGGATCAATAAAGTCCCAGGTCAGTCCCTGAAAATGCCTACCATCCCTATTACCACATCAGCCTACCCTACATCTAGAATTCTGAATACAATTTCTGCCCACCTAACACTACACACACACACACACACACACACACACACACACACACACCCCAGCCCATAGTTTATCCAGTAATTCACAGAGGACCACAGGTACTCTGCAAATGTTCATGTGACAGTTGTGCTTCATCCATCTCACACACCCCAAGGATGCAAGACCCAAAGCTTTCTTCATTGTCAGAGCACCCTGTAAAACTTCCTAATGTGTGGAGGAATCAGCTCTGCCTCCAGAACTAGAAGGGCTTCTAGTTCCACCATCAACAACTCAGAAAAGCTCATCACTGGTCATTTACGCAACAGGGACTTAGGCAAAATATCAGCATGAAGAGGCCACTAACAGGCGGAGTGCTCAAACTGCACTTCCCACATTCAAGTTCAGAACCTCTTTGTAATAATATAATGGTAATAAAAGAGATTAGTTCTCTCCATCATTTAGTTGATGTATGTGGTGGAAAGGGTTACCAACTGGTGCCTGAAACACTCTAACTCTTAGAGGTGGGGAATTAAAAAGCAACAAGCTGTTCATAAGATGTTCCAGCAGGAAAATTAAGAGTACATTGGTAGAGAGTATGAAAAGACTTTTTAAATTATAATTTAAAATGTGGTCTAATATTGATTAGATCAACTAAAATGTAAATTTGAAAGGAAGCAAATAAAATTTGGTTTCATGTTTACATAAAAATTCAAGTAATATGGGGGCCGGAGAGATAGCATGGAGGTAAGGCATTTGCCTTTCATGCAGGAGGTCATCGGTTCGAATCCCGGCGCCCCATATGGTCCCCCGTGCCTGCCAGGAGCAATTTCTGAGCCTGGAGCCAGGAATAACCCCTGAGCACTGCCGGGTGTGACCCAAAAACCACAAAAAAAAAAAAAAAAATTCAAAGTAATAGGACAATTGATGCCAATATGATAATATTAAATTGAGATGAAATCTTTTTTTTGTTTGTTTGTTTTTGGTTTTTTTTTTTTTGTTTGTTTGTTTTGGTTTTTGAGTCACACCCGGCAGTGCTCAGGGATTACTCCTGGCTGTCTGCTCAGAAATAACTCCTGGCAGGCACGGGGGACCATATGGGACACCGGGATTCGAACCAACCACCTTTGGTCCTGGATCGGCTGCTTGCAAGGCAAACACCGCTGTGCTATCTCTCCGGGCCCGAGATGAAATCTTTTATTTTTCTTTTTAGTGTTATGTTTGGGTCCACACTGCAATGGTCAAAAGGTACGCTGACTCTGCGCTCAAGAATCACTTCTAGCAGAGTTGGGTATCATGTGGAAATCCAGAGATTGATCTGGTTCGCTATCTGCAAGGCAAATGCCCTATCAACTGTACTACCACTTCAGCCCCAAGGATTCCTTTTTTTTCTGTAATATTTTGCTTAGATGTCACACTCAGTCTTATAAATAGAAGCATGTGCTATTCCCGCCAGTGAACAAGCTGCCAGAATTTTAAAAAATTAATCATTCATCTTATGAAACAAATATACAACATAAAATCTTACTATGTGTTACATTAAAAAAGATTGTTGATGATCAAAAAATTTTCCAGTGGATCAGAATGCCTCACTTGAAAAAAATTCTCCCTATCATTCATTATGCAAACTAGAGAGTATTACTTGATGCTGATGATGTGGTAATGATTATAGGCATGATGACTGCCATTTATTATTATTTAAGCTCTATATGTGTTTACACTAATCTTTACTACAATTTTACTGAACAAACATTACTATCCCATCTTACAAATATAGAAGTTCAGAGAAATTAGGTGCCCAAGATCCCACAACTATTGAAGGAGTCTAAGGGTTGACTCCAGAAGGCACATTCTTTCCCCCATAATGTACTGATAAATGTTAAACTTAAATCAGCTTCTTGTAATCCCATCATATATATATATATATATGATATATATATCTATGATATGATATATATATATATATATCTGATATATCATCAGGCCAAATTAATCTAGGATAATAATCTCCAATGTATTTCTAAAGTATCTGGTAGTCATTTCTTTAGGCATACATTTGGTGGATAACTGAATAAAATACTATTAAGTTGTTTTATATGCTTGTATTATTTGCTATGACTTCACTAAAATATTTAATATATATTTTAGTCTATAAACATTAAATTTTTATAAAATTGAATTTTTTGTAACTCCTAGCACCATCACCTACTCTAACATCAATCCCTTGCATTCATAAGCACCAAAGGACTTAAAATTGAATCGGGGGCGGAGGATAGGGAAACATAATATACATGATAAAATACAATCAAATTTTTGGAAAAAAGATATGTATAAACTGCTTAACATACTTTTCAGAAAGTGAACTCCTAAACAATTAATAAGGAAAAATACTCAAAAAAGAAAATAAAAATTGTGTCTATAAAAACTAAGTCTAAAACTTAAGTTAAAAAACAAAACAAGGGGCTGTGATAGAGGTAAGGTGTCTGCTTGCAAGTGCTTGCCAAGGAAGGACCGCGGTTCGATCCCCCAGCATCTCATATGGTTCCCCCAAGCCGGGGCGATTTCTGGGCGCTTAGCCAGGAGTAACCCCTGAGCATCAAACGGGTGTGACCCAAAATAAAGCAAAAACAAAACAAAACATGGAAACATGATAGAAACCATTGTGATTTACAAAGTCCTTCATAGTTGCGTGTCAGACATACAATGAATTGGGGCCAATCTCATCACCAGTGTCCATGTCTCTTTACCAATGTTCCCAGAGTGTATCCCATACCACCACCCTTTGCCCCCCAGCCTGCAAGTATAAAAGACCTACTTAAAGTTTAGATTTTTAGGGTTTGGGTCTCTTAATTCCATTGTTGTTACCTTTGGCTTGGATATTTAGTTCTTTTTATGGTGTTGTTGGTGTTTTTGGTTTTGGTTTTGGTTTTGGTTTTGGTTTTTGGGTCACACCGGGCAGCCCTCAGGGGTTACTCCTGGCTTGTTGCAAATCAGCCCCTGATGAGGTTGACTGATGGAGGGATGGAGGATGAGGCCTTTCTCCTCCAGCTCGGACCACACGTCTGTTACCCTGTTCAGCCGGCGGTTCTGAGGTGAATGCGGCGGGAAGAAAGCCAACAGGCAGTCAGGCTTTCGAAGAAAACAGCTCTTTATTCCCTGAAGAGGCCGAAGCCAAAAGGCCTAAGAATAGGCCCTAGGAAAAAAAGCCCCTTACCTTCCACAGACCCTTACTTTTATGTCCCAGAATCAGGTACCACTCAATGGTGGGATCAGATACCACCCAATGGTGGGAGCAGAATTAGGTACCACCCGGGGTGGGAGCAGAATGTCAGGTCACACCCTAGGTTAGGGCACAATCACTGATCAGGGTAGGGTCAGTAACATAATAATCCTATAAAAATGTTTACATATACAACACTGGCTCTATGCTCAGAAATCGCTCCTGGCATATGGTCCCCCGGGATTCGAACCACCCACCTTCTGCATGAAAGGCAAATACCTTACCTCCATGCTATCTCTTTGCCCCCCCACCTTTTTAACACTACCAATGTACCTGAGGCCGCTTGGCCCTTGGCCCCCATCCTTTCATATTTCTGTTTCTCCTCTCCCACTCAGTTTCTTTCCTTCTCCTCACTATACTCTTTCTCATGAGTTTTTGGATTTTTCAAAGGTAGTATACTGAGCACAAACACTTCAAGAAGTCTAGTTACTTGCAAATTAGGTTGAATAAGAATAAATAAGAAATATGCAGGGCAGCTTGAAAATGCTTTACAATGATTTATAGGGTGGCTGACTCTCCTTGGAGCCAGGAGAAGCCATATTTCAATTCCAGATTTTGTTTTTATTGGTGGTGGTGATAGTGATGGTGGTGTTCTCTTCTTTTTTCCTTTTTATTTCTTTTAATTTATTATTATTGTGATAACAGTAGTTTATGAGAGTTTAAATGTTTGTGTGATAGAAGCACAATGTTACCATACCATTCCCCTGTTAAAACTAAATATACTAATTAGAAGTAAAAAAGCTATATTGTGAGCCAGAATAATAAGTACAGCAGGTAAGGTGCTTGCCTGGCATATAGCCAATTTGGGTTTGGTCCCTGGCATCAAACATGGCCTCCCAACACCCCCCAGGAGTGATTCCTAAGTGAAGAGCCAGGAGTAATCCCTCAGCATTCTCCCATGTGGCCCAAACACCCTTGCCTCCTGGCCCCAGCCCCACAAAAAAGAAAAGAAAAAAAAAAGCTAGATTGTCAATTCAAGTGCTTGCTTACTCCAGTATCTCCATCTAGTGGGCACTAAGGTGATAAAATTTAATTTATCCAGTATATTTCTGATAACCAATTATATTAGGCTAAGTCACTGAAAATTTTCCTAAGAAAAAATCAGGAAATTTCAGATATTTAGTCTGAAAATGAAACTGTCAATTGGCAGTATCAAAATAATTGTTTTACCATTCTACTCCAACAATGACCTAAATGTAGTGTTTCAATATTTTTAACACTTGGATATTACTTTCCAGAGGTTTTTGTTTTCGTTGCTGTTATTGACTTTGTGATAATTATCTTCTTGTGACTTAAATATATAATTGTTAAAAACCATTCAAGTATTTAGATGCCATATAAATATGAGTTTAGACAAATCTTTTTTAAAAAATGATAGCCTTGGGGCTGGAGAGATAGCACAGCAGTAAAGCATTTGCCTTGCATGTGGCCAACACAGGATGGACCCCGGTTTGAATCCCAGCATCCCATATGGTTCCCCCAAGCCTGCCAGGTGCTATTTCTGAGCACAGAGTCAGGAGTAACTCCTTAGTGCCGCCGGGCATGACCCCAAAACAAACAAAAAAATGACAGCCTTTAAGAAAAAGTTTATATCTTAGAAGAGAGAATCTTAGTGCAAGAAGAATCTGCTTTTTTACCTCATGAGAAAGCCAAAATCAAAAGGTAGAGATGATCCTTTAAGACACAAAATAAGAAAATTTATTCAGTCTGTTTTTAAAGTTCACATTCCCATAATAAAAATAAATGCCTTCTCCTAGAACTATCTTTGGAGAGAGATTTGATTTGATACCTTTCTCATCCAAATATAGTTGATGATAATTCTCTAATCTACTCAATTGTTTCTTTTATGCCAAGCATTATAAAAATGCTCACAAGAAAGTACAGTCTTGGGGCCAGAGAGATAGCATGGAGGTAAAGTGTTTGCTTTGCATGCAGAAGGATGGTGGTTCAAACCCCGGCATCCCATATGGTCCCCCGAGCCTGCCAGAAGCGATTTCTGAGTGTGGAGCCAGGAGTGACCCCTGAGTGCTGCCAGGTGACCCAAAAACCAAAAAAAAAAAAAAAAAAAAAGAAGGTACAGCTTTGTCTCTGTTCAGTGAAAAAAACAACTAAGGTTATTTCCTATTGCAAGACTTTATTTCTTTTACTTTTAATAGATTTATATATCTTTCAAGATTTTAAGTTTCACTCTCAATGACTGATACCTCATCCTATAAAATGACAGTGCTCTCCAAGAAATTTTTTGTGTTGTAGCTGTTGTCATAAGTTTTTCTTTGTGGAATTTTTGGGAAATGGAGGCCCCTCAGCTGGGCTGAGAGTCACCAGTGCCACCTAGCAGTGCTTAAGAGACTTTGAAATGCCAGGGATCAAACCCATAGTCCCATGTAGGCTAAGCATAGGCTCCAAACTGCTGACCTGCCTTCTCAAGTCTGGTGCTTATTGTTCTTTAATATTTTAGATCTGAAGAGTAGTGGGGGCTTAACTGACATGTCCTAAAAGCAAAAAATGCCATATCTTCTTTCTATAATATGAGTGCCAAGTAAATAATCCTGGAGTTGAGTCCAAGGAGTCTCTAAGAGGGAGGACTCTGATCTAAGAAGCTGGCAGTTTATTAGTTATTTTACAGAGTTAAGTGGCTTGACATATGAATCACTGTAAAGTTCCTTAAAATTCCCCAAGTGTTAAACAGATGCTAAGTTGCATTCTTCATGATTCAAAAGCACATATCTTACTGCACACGCTATTTGGAAAATATTCCTATTTACAGTACAAATCAAGTCACAGTGTTAGTTCCTCTGAGTAAACTCTTATGGGTGCAGGGTCATGTATGTGTTCAACCAGAGGTACATTTCATGTAACAGAAACCTTGATTATTGAGAAAACCTAAGATATTTTTATCCCCAAGAACTTCATTACAAAATTAAATTAGCTACTTTCCATTCAAGAAATATATAATTGAATGTATATTTAATAAACCCTTCTATATATTTACTTAAGGAGCCAGAGCAATAGCACAGCATTAGGGCATTTGCCTTGCATGCAGCTTACCTGGGACGGAACCCAGTTCAATACTGCCATCCCATATGATCCCCTGAACCTGCCAGGAGCTATTTCTGAGCACAGAGCCAGCAGTAACCCCTGAGCATCGCCAGGTGTGGCCCAATAACCCTCCTCCCCCCAAAAAAATAAAATAAAATAGATATTTACTTAAAATGATTTGTGATTATTTTTGCATTAGAATAATTAAAGGAGTTGAACAGAAAATTGAAGTGGGGACCAGAGAAATAGTAGAACAAATAAGCTGCTTGCCTTGCACATGGCCAATACAGATTCAATCTCAGGCATACAATGTGGTCTCCCAAGCACTGCCAGCAGTGACAAGAGTGATTCCAGAGCAAAGAGCCAGGAGTAACCCCTGAGCATCGCTGAGTGTGGCCAAAAAAAAAGAACAATTGGTTTGAAAAAGAGTGGATTATAAACATAATATATTAATTATATTTAATTCCTTTTTTTGTTTTTTTGGCCACACCCGTTTGATGCTCAGGGGTTACTCCTGGCTAAGCGCTCAGAAATTGCCCCTGGCTTGGGGGGACCATGTAGGACGCCAGGGGATGGAACCACGGTCCTTCCTTGGCTAGCGCTTGCAAGGCAGACACCTTACCTCTAGCACCACCTTGCCGGCCCCTATATTTAATTCTTACTATAAGAATTCTTGTGGAGTAATAAGATTTAGAAACACTTTAACAAGCAGAGAGAACATACAATAAAGGTTTTTTTTAAAAAGTGTCATTTAAAGAAATAGAAAGGTTTTTGGGTCCTTTTGTTTTGTTTTGTTTTTGAGGAGAGGCACATCCGGCAGTGCTCAGAGGTTACTCCTGGCTCTGCTCAGAAATCGCTCCTGGCAAGCTTGGGGGACAATATGGGATGCCAGGAATCAAACCTGGGTTCATCCCCGTTGGCCGTGAGCAAGACAAACACTCTACTGTGCTATCTCTCTGGCCCCCTGGAAAGGAAGTTTAAGGTAAATAATAGTGAATATATGACCAGGACAGCATCTATCTATCAGATGAAATTTTGAGAGGGTTAGTAAAGTTGTTACTAAAGATATAGGCACTCTCATGCAATGCTGCTATATACTCACTAACAAAATATCCTCTTCCTAGAGAATAATTTGTCAATAAATTTTAATTTTTTTTATTTTTTTACTTTTTTTTTTTTTCTTTTTGGGTCACACCTGGCAGCGCTCAGGGGTTACTCCTGGCTCTATGCTCAGAAATCGCCCCTGGCAGGCACAGAGGACCATATGGGATGTTGGGATTTGAACCACCAACCTTCTGGATGAGAGGCAAATGCCTTACCTCCATGCTATCTCTCCAGCCCCTGTCAATGAATTTTAAAAAATAAAATGATCAGGAATAAGAATGTTCTCTCTTACCACTGCCTTTCAATATACCATTTTATATTTTCAATATGCATCTCTATACTAGAAGCTCTAATTAGCAAAAGGTAAATTTTATCCCAGAAAAAAAGGGATAGAGCTGTTTCTATTCACAGATAAATATGATTATCTATGTAAATAATCCAAAAGAATCAATAATAACCCAAAAGACTCATGGAACAAATGAGTATTTATAACAAGTATACAGGATACAAAATATGAAAATTAATATGCAAAAGTCATTCACTTTCCAGTAGACACAATTTGTTTTCTGTTTAACTTATTTCCTAATAAGGTTTTTCATTAATATCTTTCTATTAATTGCTAGAATGAACAAGTACCTCAAAAAATGAAATAATTAAGACATATATAACAAGCTAGGTACACTATGTAAATAGCAAACCAGAATTAGAGAGACAGCTCTAAAGACTGAAGCAAATCTTTGCAGGAGACCCAGTTTTGAGCCCCAGTACAGCATAGTACTTGAAACAGAGCCAGAAGTGACCTTTGAGTACTGAACTAGAGAGGCAAAGGACTAAGTTAATGGAGATAATTAACTTGATTGTGAAAGACCCAATGTCATTAGATGTGACTTTTTCCCAAACTGCTCTACAGTTTCAATTCAATACTATTCATAATCTCAGCAAGTTACTTTGAAACTTTTAATAAAGTCTAAAGTTAAATAGAGGGAGGAAAGAGTTCTAGAAAGCAATGATCAAATAAATACTGGTACTTCAGTTGGTGTAATCCTAAAACATACAAAAATTTACAATCTTGTAAACCAATATTACTTCAACTAGAAAAATGTTTATGTCCATCAGTGATGAATAACACTGCCAAAATACTCTCAAACTTTTATATAAATAATGTTGAAGATAAATTAAGACAAAAAACAATCCTAAAAAAAGACGACTAAGATATTCTAAAATCCATGAGACAAATGACTAAAAATAGCCAACAATACTGAAAGAGAGAATTAAAGTTGGGGTAATGCCACCACTCAACTTGAAAAATACTGTAAGAATTACTTTAGTGGCCTATGTTCATCGCAGCACTATTTACAATAGCCAGAATCTGGAAACAACCCAGGTGTCCAACAACAAATGAGTGGCTATAAAGAAACTGTGGTACATCTACACAATGGAATACTATGCAGTTATTAGGAAAATGAAGGCATGAAATTTGCTTATACATGAATGGACATGGGGATTTTTTTTTCGGGCCACACCCATTTGACGCTCAGGGGTTACTCCTGGCTAAGTGCTCAGAAGTTGCCCCTGGCTTGGGGGGACCATATGGGATGCTGGGGGATCGAACCACGGTCCTTGCTTTCTAGAACTCTTTCCTCCCTCTATTTAACTTTAGACTTTATTAAAAGTTTCGAAGTAACTTGCTGAGATTATGAACAGTATTGAATTGAAACTGTAGAGCAGTTTGGGAAAAAGTCACATCTTAATGACATTGGGTCTTTCACAATCAAGTTAATTATCTCCATTAACTTAGTCCTTTGCCTCTCTAGTTCAGTACTCAAAGGTCACTTCTGATCAGGAGGGCCAGTCCATGGTAGAGCAGAGAGTATAGTTAAGAATAGAGAGGAACTACAATAGTTGAAATTGATCACTACGGACAAGAACTGAGTGCTATAAAGTGAGATGTATGGTACCTCTTCATTAACAGTAGTGCAAACCACAGTGGAGGGAGGGAGGGAGAGAGAGAGAGAGAGAGAGAGAGAGAGAGAGAGAGAGAGAGTGCTCGCTTCAGCAGCATATATTCTAAAATTGGAACGATACAGAGAAAATTAGCATGGCCCCTGCACAAGGAGAGAAAAGGGGAGGGAGGGAGAGAGAGAGAGAGAGAGAGAGAGAGAGAGAGAGAGAGAGAGAGAGAGAGAGAGAGAAGTAAAATACTTACTAAAGAGGCAGGTCAGGGAGGGTGGATGGGAAGGAAATGGGACACTGGTGGCAGGAAATGTGTACTATAATGCAAATCAAAGTGTCTGAAAGGAAAAAAAAAAGAAAGAGAGATAAAGAGAGAGAAGAAAAATATATGCCCCAGAGACAGGAAGGGGAGAGGGCATCAGGGAGGGGTAGAAGAAACCGAGGACATTAGTGGCAGGAAATGTACGCTTATGAAGGTTGTACATTGTATGACTATAACTCAATCATTAACAACTTTACCTGTGAAAGAAATTATTATAAACAACCTGCCTGGCATGCAGGACGGTGATTTGAATCCCAGAAGCCCATGTGGTTCCCCCAAGCCTGCCAGGAGCAATTTCTGAGTGTAGGGCCAGGAGTAACCCCTGAGTCTGGTTCTAAGTTCGCTTTTTTGCAAGTGACTAATCAGTTGTGCCAACACCACTTATTGAAGAGGCTTTCATTGCTCCATTTAGGATTTCTTGCTCCTTTATCAAAAATTAGGTGACTGTATGTCTGGGGAACATTCTCCGAGTACTCAATCCTATTCCACTGATCTGAGGGTCTGTCTTATTCCAGTGATAGTACAAAGGCTTACATAATATTGGCCTTGGTTTAATTCCCAGCAACTCATGTCACCCTCCAAGATCACCAGTATTGATCTAGAGGAAAAAACCTTAGACTATACCCTCAGCACAGCTGGGTATGACCTAAGAACAGAACAAAAATATATATGAAGGCCAAACAAAAATAAATTTAATTAAAAAAACAGCAATGTGTGCCTTAAATGGTCCTTTCACAGACTTTCTTTACACAATACAGTTTTGTCCCCTAACTGTTTCCCAAATTCCAGTAAGACTTTAAGGGGCAGTGGAGATACCTCAAAGGACTGTGTCTCCAGCATCCAGGTGTGGGGTCTAAAACAAGAACAATGAAAAACTTTACACTGATATTAGAAACTTCCCTGTGAGCAGGGAAATAGTCCAGTGGGTAGGGCACTTGCCTTGCATGCAAGAGATTCGACTGGGTCCCTGGAACCATATAGAGTCCCCTGAGGGACTTAAAAAACAAAAACAAAACAACAAAAAAATGTTTTTGGTGTTTTTGGGTCACACCAGCAGCACTTAGGGGTTAATCCTAGCTCTATGCTCAGAAATCGCTCCTGGCAGGCATGGGGGACCATATGGGATGCCAGGATTTGAACCACCATCCCTCTGCATGCAAGGCAAATGCCCTACCTCCATGCTATCTCTCCAGCCCCAAAACAAAAATATTTTAATACAATAAAAATTTCCCTGACAAGCTGAACTGTTAGCACACAGTGGTAGGCATCTGCCTTGCATGCAGATGACCTGGGATGAACCCAGGTTCAATCCCCAGCATCCCATATGGTTTCTCAAGCCTACCTGGAGCAACATCTGAGCACAGAGCTAGGAGTAACTCCTGAGCACTTCCAGGTTTGCCCCCTTCCCAAATAAAACCCTTCCCGGACTATTTCTTTTCCTCCTCTGTATGCATAAGGCCTGAGATAGGATAGGGGTTAAGGCACTTGCTGTGCATCAAGCAGACACCAGTTCAATCCCCAGCACTGCAAATGATCCCCCAAGCACTGGTCAGGAGTGAACCCTGAATACAGAGCCAGGAGTAAACCCAAGTAAGCCCAAGTAAGTAGCATCAAGTAAGCCCCAGCAAAGGAAAAAAAAAAAAAAGTAAAATTAAAAGATCCTACTTTATCTACTTTTTTTGCTCAGCTCTTCATCTAAGTTTTCAAAATATATTAGGAAAGTCAAAGAACAGGGGCAATATGAAAAAAACTGAACTGAATTGTCCCTTAATTTACAGAAATAGCTATTCTTGTGCTTATTTTAAGAATAAACTAGGGCATATGGAGATTTACACAAGTTAAAGCAAATTGGTCACAGAGGGGGACAGACCTCAAAAGTCTTTCATTTTCCCTCTTTCTTCTATCAACTATAAGTCTAAAAAGTCATGTAGCTCTTGATTAAGATAATTGCCATAATCCATGAAACCCAAATGCATAGAAATAAATGAGAAATACCCCTGAATTTAATAAGAGAGAGTTGTTTATCCTTATATATATTTATCTTTAAGCTATTTTCATTGCATCCAATGAATGTAGTGGGTAAGGTAACTATGTAGTATGCTTCCTAATGCCTGCATTGTTCTAATAATTAAAATATTTATTGCTAGGTGCAAGTGGAAGACAGTAGGTCTCAAAACATTGTGACTCAATAATGATAAAGATCTAAGAATCACAATAAAAGTTCAAAATACAATTAGGCATACACACAAACCTGCAGTAATTGTGGAAACAGTGGCCCATTTTCCTCCACCTGCTTCCCCTTAATTGGTGGTCATGTTTGCCTAGGTTAATGTTAAACATAAATACATATTTAGTCAAGAAAAGAAAATGCAAAAGAAAAAAGAAAAAGTGGGGAAAAGACTTAAGCAAGTCTACAAAGAAAAACTTTTATTTGCATTCATATAGCTGTTACTTTATCCAATTGAATCCAAATTGCTTAAAATCATTTGAAAAATGATTCTGTCTCATGAGACTCCTAAAGAGAATAGGCAGTAATCATAGAAATAGACACCCTTCACATAATGTAAAGAATTGTTGCTCTTCTTTTTTACTGATAAAGCTCTGAAAATTGTTTCCTATTTATGTAGGAACAATATTATTTCAAAGTTTCAAACATTTTCAAACATGGGCTACCAGCACTAACACTAAATCCTGGTTTTTGTACCAGTGAGCACATGGCTTCAGTCCATGTTCAACACTTAATTAAGAGATTGTTTCTAAAGATTGTATTCTGGATTTACCATCTTCTTAAAGGCCATGCTGCTGCAGTTTATTAATAGCCAACATCTGGCTAAAATGTGCTGAACTACTATTTTCCTTAACCATTATATGGATGAGATTTTTGTTATTCTAAGCAAACTGAAAACATGTTCTTGTACGGACTTCTATTATAAACCTAATAATTAGTGACAGTGCAAATTGTTTTCTAATTTTTCTTATACCATCTAGCAAACTGCCATTAAAACACTGAAGTTGTAGCTTAAAGTTGTATCTCACTGAGATTCTTTCATTTTATAATGTAGACCATGTCTTCATTTTTTAAACACAGGGCCTCATTCTGAAGGTCAAGAAATATTGAATATAAATATAGCTATATGCAAAGGAAAATATAACCTTAAACTTGCTCTAGGGAGCAGCCCTTATAAACTCAGGAAAGTGAAATCTTGGACAAACTTGGCACAGAGTTTTTGAACATTCCATTGATTCTCCTATGGAACTCAAAGGTCCCTTGCATAGTATGGATTTCTAACTTCAAAAGGACTCCTCTGAAAAGAGTATCAACTCATGTCTATAGAACTAATTTGCCTCTGAATTGAAGTTAACTAAATCTGTTCAGGAATTTAAGCAACTTGAAAATATCCCCATCGTCTAGTAAGTTTTTAAAAGGAATTTCATGAGACTGTAGAAGAATATCGAGGCCTTGCTGACACATATTTATAAGTCTGGCTCAGAGAACTGTTAGAATACACTTAGGGGTTCACTCTGCCTGAAATGCCGAGGGCTCCTCCCTGTACTTTGTGTCAGGACACAGACTTCCCTTCCCTTCAAATTGTCATTAGAACTCATCACTGGCTTTGAGATCTTCTCCATGTAACTAGGGCTCCTCCTTGTACTTTGTGTCAGAACACAGACTTCTCTTCCCTTCAAATTGTTATTAGCCTTGAAATCTTCTCCATGTTAACTTAATCAAGGAATCATTCCTTAAACCCTACTCCCCATTTCTATATAAAACCTTTCACACCTTGTATGAGATAGATGTTCTATTGACATAATATTCCACTATGTGCATTTTAAGGAGGGGAAAGTAGTTTTGGGGCGACATGGCTATGCTCAGGACTCACTCCTGGCTCTGCGTTCTTGGATCACTCCTGGTAGGGGCGGGGGGAACCATAAAGAGTGTGGGGGGTTGAACTCTGGTCAGTCACATAAATGTAAGAACAACTGCTTTACCTATGATTAAGTGGGCAAATAGCTGTATTTTCTTGGATTCATTTACCTAAAACTGAAAAGGAAGCTTCTCTTTAGTTCCTTCTGATTTGGAGTATGGCAGTTTGTGTCTCCTCGGTCTGTGGCTTTGACTCACTGAATCCCTTCTTCAGCTTTCAGATCTTCCAACTTCAGTCACTCAAATCATACACTGCCTTGCCTACAGCCAAGGTATGAAAATTTTCATATGGAAATGAGACATAGGACTAAAGAAATAGGCCCTTTGTGGAATTAGATGAGGCAGATTTCAAAGCAAGTAAATATTAGAAAAGAAAAAAGGCTTTATCTTGACACAAAGTACTAGGAGGGGCCCTATGGAAATTCATTCCTTTCATCTCTTCTTTCTATCTTTTACTTTATTTTAAATTTCAGCCTAGAAATATAAAATAAAGAAAAGGCTATAATAAAAGCATTCAAAAAATAAAAAATAAAAGCATTCTCTAGCTCTCATTACTTTGTTTCCATCCTTAAAATAATTTGCCCAGAGGGAAATACTTCCCATTTCAACACTTGTTTAAATGATCAAAAACCCTCAGAAAAATGTCATTACCTGCTTGTTGTTTTTTTTTTTTTTTTTCAGTTTAAACTTTATCTTCCTGTTCTGATAAATAACAATTTCAACTCCTGACAACTTTCTCTCACCTTCTAATTAAACTAATTGAAACTAAAAATTTTGGTTAAAGCCATATACACTGTTTATTAATGAGAATTTATTAATGGAGAATTATTTATCTCCTTTCTGGTACAAATTTTGCTTTCCCTGTATTTAATGATTGACTAATTTCCTCATTTTCTCAATGTTATTTGTGAATCCAGTCTTCCCATGTTCCGCAACAGCTCTGTTAAAATCATTCTCAATTCATTTCTACATAGTCAAATGTGTTAAATTGATCAGTTCCTGATAAATATGTTTTTCCAGAAATGCCTAGGAAAGTGAAGATAAATATTCTTCTTAGTTAGGTAAGACTGTATTTTGAGGGTCTAACTGTTTTTCATAAAGACTTTCAAATAAATTTCTACTCACCCTGTCACTGCTCTCTAAGGTATTGGTGCCTCTAATCCCTGGGCCTTTCCAGAAAGCAGTGAGTCAGTTTACTTTCCATATACACCCCCCATCATTAAGCACTTGGTTCTGACCTTTACTATTCTCTTAAATCATGTCATATCTTTCCACCCACATCCATCATTGTTTCTTGTGGTTGTTTATGTCTCCTTAACTTATCAGAGGTAGAGCTCATGACTCCTTTCTCATTTTTTCCTGTTATTTGGGGATGGTTTTGAGAAAAGATGAGTAAGGAATGGAGAGTAGCAATATCTATCTGACTTTTTGAAATCAGAAGTCTCTGACCTCTCCTATTTCATACATTCTTTATTACATCAAACCCTCTTCTGCCAGTTCCTGTTTGATTCATAAATTCTTATTTCTACACTTTCTGAGACTAGTCATTGTTGGTTTTAGACACGCAACATTTGCCTCATTAATAGACTTAACAATTCCTACTTCTACCAAAATATTCCATTTGCAGCAACTGTTGCCTGATCATGAATAGGGAATATTGGATGTGTATGTGTTACATCTATATGTATAGATGTATAACATATATATGTTACTTGTGTATCCAGTCTTCCCATGTCCCGCAACAGCTCAGTTAAAATCATTCTCAATTCATTTCTACATAGTTGATTGTGTTAAATTTATCAGTTCCTGATAAATATCTGTTTTTTCCAGAAATGCCTAGGAAAGTGAAGATAAATATCCTTCTTAGTTAGGTAAGACTGTATTTTGAGGACCTAGCATAAAAAAGCAAGGGTATATATATATATATATATATATATATATATATATATATATATATACATATATATGAATAAAAAGCAAGGGTATATATATTTTATATATATATAGGAATATATATCATATTGTTGTGATAAAGTATGTTTGCTTTCTATTTTTGTCTGAAAACAATTGGTCAGAATTAACTCCAAAGGTTTTTGTTGTTGTTGTCTAATTTTCTTTCTTTCCTTAGGATGCTTATATTGCCAGGCCAGAAAAATGCAAACATCAAATTTTATTAATTTTCCAACTAAAAGAGAAATCAATTCTTTGGCCTTACCCATCCTTAGACAACATATTGTTTCCATTTTCCTGAATATCTTGACTTTTTTAATCTACTGACCTTTTCCTCATTCTTATTACTTATAGACCCTTCAATATATTCCTAACTTTAGCAACTCCTTTCCAACTTTTGTTCAACTTCTTTGATGTTGAACTCACTCATGAAATAATTGTCAATCTGTGTTTAACTTCTCGGCATACTCTCTTCCTTCACTGTTGTCACACTTTTCTAGATTACTTCTACCTATTAAACTACAATTCAGTCTTTCCATTCCTCAAAAACACAGGCTTGTCAAATCTCTGTCCTTGTTTTCCTTTTATTTCCACCTACACTCCACTACTGAAAGTTCTTCTAATCTCAAAAACCAAATATACTAACGACCCTCAAAAGAGTCACCTCGGGGCTGGAGAGATAGCACATCAGTATGGCATTTGCCTTCCAAGCAGCCAATTCAGGACAGATGGTGGTTCGAATCCCGGCATTCCATATGGTCCCCGGAGCCTGCCAGGAGCAATTTCTGAGCACAGAGCCAGGAATAACCCCTGACTGCTACTGGGTGTGACCCAAAAAAACAACAAAAAAAGTCACCTCAAGCTCTTCGGTTCTCTTTCCTGACCTTAAGAAATATCATTTCTAAGTAAATATTTATAAAGAACTCCATCATTATGCCCCCAAATTCCTCTCACTCTTTCTTCTTTTCCTCAAGGACAGTTTTTTTCTTTATGTAAATTATGCCAGTGGATAACACCAAATCTATAATGTTTGATTCTTCACTGTACTCCTATTGTTTGCCCTATCAAAATTCAAGTACTGTTGACTCAGTCTAAAATATATCTCTCAGGGTCAAAGCAATAGTGCAGCAGGTAGGGCAGTTGCCTTGTACATGGCTGATCCAGGTTTGATCAGTACCCTCATCTGGTCCCCTGGACCTGCCTAGAGTGATCCCTGAAGGCAGAGCCAGAAGTAAGCTCTTAGCACTGCTCAGTGTGGTCTAAATCATCATCCTCATCCTCATCATCCTCATCATCATCATCATAAAGTCTATCTCTCACAACCACTTCCCTTAAACAAATTATCACCTTCAAATCTAGATTTTTATAACAGTATCATTATCCACTTCCTAAGCCTACAATGGTTTTATATCATGCTTCTTACCTTTTCTTCCAATCAAGAACCCCTTCCAAACTTGTTTTCTTTCTGTGGTACCTTTGTCTTAATGGCTGTCACCCTGGTTTTATGTTCTACTCCCATTTGTGCAATTTTCATCAGTTGCCTCCATCATAGATCCTGCGAACCCACAAGGTACTGACTGTATGGTCCCCCAGTGAGGAAATGCTGGTTTTACACAGTTACCAGGATAAAGCCTCAGTTCCTCTACATTACTGATCACTACCAGAATTAATGCTGTGAACTGTCATCCAAATTACTTCATTGTTGAGGGACCATATTAAGTAATGGAGATCAAACTGGGATGAGCAGAGTATATAAGTCATTCACTTAAACCCCAGTACCATTTTGCCAACCATGATTTCAAATACAATCAATGATAGGGTTGCAAACACACAAAAGAACATGATACAATCCACTGGATTGTCACATCAAAACACTATATAAGGGGCCAGAGCAATGGCGCAGCTGTAGGGCGTTTGCCTTGCATGCGGCTGACCCAGGACAGACCATGATTAGATCCCCCAGCATCCCATATGGCCCCCAGAGCCAGGAGTGATTTCTGAGTGCATAGCCAGGAGTAACCCCTGAGCATCACTGGGTGTGGCACCCCCCCAAAAAAAAAACAAAAACATAAAACAAAAAATAAATCACTATATAAGTTCCAGGCATATGTACTAAAAAATAAATAAATATGTATGTTTACTACGTTAAGTTCAACACAAAAAGTCTAATTCTATCCTTCTGTATAGAATTATCCCCTTTGAAAACTAACAAAACCAAATGAAAACAAACCCTTGGACTCCAACCACAGAACTGAGGTTACCAGAGGGGAACAGAAAAGAGGAAGGGCCCAATGGACAATGGTGAGTGTAGTGGGTAGCACATATTTGGAAGAGGTGTGAAATTACCCCTTAAACATATAGTCATGTAAACCAACATTACCACAATTTAAATTTTTAAAATAAAAACAAACAAGAAGAAACAAATAAGAGTTTCGACTGTCTGCATCATTACTTAAAAAAAAAAATCTGTCACTTTTGATGTGATTTATCCTCATTTCTCCCCTCTCACCCTCCACTTCTAGTAACCACTAATTAGTCTTAGAGACAGAATGTTCTTTTTTTTGGGGGGGGGGTTATTTTGGTCCACACCCAGTGGTACTCATTGCTTACTCAGGGATCACTCTTGGCACGGCTTAGGGGACCAAATGGGGTGCCAATGATTAAACCCAAGCCAGGCATGTGTGCTATTGCTCTGGCCCTTTGCTTTCTCTCCTCTCAAAAAGCAAGAGTTATTCTCCCCCTTCCTAAACCATGGTTTATAAAGACTAAGTAAACAGCTTTCTCCTTCATCTCTTCTTATATAAAATATTCGCAAAGTAAAAGTGTATTCAGGCTTCTCAAAGACTTCGCATATGATTGACTTTCTCTTGACTTGCCTGATGCCCAATGTGGATTTCCAAACTACCTGTAAACTTCGCTACATACCCAAGATTAAAAGTGCCTGTGATAGGGTAGGCTCTTCCTCTTTTTAGGCCAAAGGTTTCTCCTTTCTATTTTCCCCAACTTTTGCTGTGCCTATACAAAAACCTGCCACCACCCCTTTATTTCCTTCTTTTTTTCTTTTAAATAGGGGCTCCTGTCTTTTTCATAGAACCTTGGGGCAAGGATTATTTTGTTTTACCTCAGATTTCTGCATTTTTTCTATCAAAGTAAGAAAAAAGGAAACAGAAAGAATGGAGGCCAGGGACCAAGTGGTCCCAGGTGCATCGATGGGGAAAAAATGTCAGAACTAATATCGAAGCCAAAGTAAATGACAAGAGAATCAAGAGACCTAAACTTTAACAGTCTAAACTCAAAGAGGCCTGTTATACTCACAGGCCAGGGAGCAAGGGGTGGTAGTATAGGATGCACTCTGGGATCATTGATGGAGGTTGACATAGGTGGTGGATAGATCCTGACTCACTGTATAACTGAAAGTCAACTATGAAAGACTTTGTAGATCACATGGTTTCAATAAAATAAAATTTAAAAATTAAAAAAAGTGCCTATGATAACATTTTATTTGAACCAGAACTCCAACGCATTAATTCTCAGCACACCTGCTCTAAATTGCAAAGTCATAAATTGATGTGAACTTGTGAGATGAGGTTTTCTGTCAGATTTATGTTGCCTTTAAACAGGCCTAGGTTCTTTGCAATACAATATAAAAATACATTTATTTCAGGGCTGGAGGTAGGGCATTGCCTTGCGATCAAAAGGACAGTGGTTCGAATCGCGGCATCCCATATGGTCCCCCGAGGCTGCCAGGAGCGATTTCTGAGCATAGAGCCAGAAGTAACCCCTGAGCACTGCTGGGTGTGACCAAAAAAACCAAAGACCAAAATATATATAATATATATTACAATATAATAATATGTTACTATATTATAATATTTTATAATATATAATATTATGATAATATAATAATTATAACATATTATATATGTTTTATATATATTTCAATGATTAGCCTGCTGGCATAAGTAGATAGATAGATAAGTAGATTCTATTCCATTACTGTCTGGTCTTTACTTATTCTTTTTTATCTTCTGCTTGTCACAAGCGCAATAATAAGATCTAGAATTTCTTAGTTTAAACTTAATGTGTTGTTAGCTTGTTAAGTAGAAAACTATGCATGCACTTACACTTCACACTTAATCTGACAACATTTTAGTGCAGTTTTTCACAAATCTACTGTTGACTAAGTATCAGCTACCGCCCAGTGTTTTTTTTTTTTTTTTTTGTCACAGCAGGACTTCTTAGATTGTAACCCTTGGCCATGGACATGCATCCTTGGCAGCTAAAACAATACTTTTCAAAGGAGGAAATCTTGGTTTTGAGAGCCGGGTGTTAATGTGTTTAGAAATAGAAAACCTGATGAAGCGAATAACATTCAAAGCTGATTACCTTGGATAGGCTCAATCCCAACACAGTGAGTGTCACCAAGCCAGCACAACAGACCAAAGCGCTGGAGCTGGAGAGGCCCGAACTTGGTGGGATATTTCCATCCACCAGGCAATTCATTCCCGGCAGGTTACTAAGGCCAAAGTGTTCCTAAAAATAGAGAAAAAAAAACAGTACTAGTAGCTTCAAAGTTCTTTTTAAGGAGTAGCAAGACACTTTTTCATTCCCAAGAGAGGAAAAGACTATCAATGAACTTATGATGCTATTTATAGAAACCACTTGTGCAATTTTAAGTAAGACTATTCACGACATTTTATTTCAAGACTCTTGACCACAAGGAAGAGTAAGATGAAGATTACTTTTTTCTTTGTCCAGCAAAAAAATTACCGATCCATTCCTATAAATTGCCTTAAATTATCTCTTTCTTGTGTATTTGTTGATTTGAACAAAGAGGGAAAAATGTTCAGCAATTTTTAACTACACTTCTCAAGTAGCAAGATGAGAAATATCCATTTATTGATGTGGCAAGTTAAATTTCCATGTAGCAGAGCCCAACACTATAATTGCAAAAGTCAAACAGTAAGAGGTGGCTTTTTTCTAGGAGGTGTCTTTTTTTTTGGAGGGGGGGGGTTTGGGCCACACCCGGTGGTGCTCCGGGGTTACTCCTGGCTGTCTGCTCAGAAATAGCTCCTGGCAGGCACGGGGGACCATACGGGACACCGGGATTCAAACCAACCACCTTTGGTCCTGGATCGGCTGCTTGCAAGACAAACACCGCTGTGCTATCTCTCCGGGCCCAGAAGGTGTCTTTCTTCAGAAGTTTTTCCCAACTTCACTGAAGAAAAAAGCATTCCAAATGTTCCCCATTTTGTTTTACTTAGAAACTAAGATATGTAAAAATATTCTCAAAAGATAGTACAGCAGATCCAAAGCATTTTCCTTGCATGCAGCCATCCAAGTCCAACCCCCAGCATCACATATGGTTCCTACCAAATATAATTCCTGAGTGCAGAGCTAGAAGTAACCCCTGAGCATCATCAGATGTGGCAAAAAATAAAAAATCTTTCTCAAGAGCACATATAGATAACTAGAAGTAAGGTCCAGGCTTTTTAAAATCTGGATGAGAACTTTTCTATTGCAGATAGAAACTTGGGTCAACATACTTGTCACTGTGATTTAATGCAAATCCATTTTTAAAGAAAATCTAGGTTTTTATTTGAATTTATAGATATATTTAACCATACAATAGCCTTCAATATAGGACAATTAGAATCTCTCTACAAATGAGGAGAATGTAGACTCTAAAAGAAACAAGACAACTATGCAAACAGGAAAACCCAAAGAAATAATAAGACCCTTGCTTTCAAGATGGAAAGCTTGAGTTGGTGAGATCAGCCCAGCATGGCATGGTCATTGAGCACAATTAGCATTGACCATTAAAATAAAAAGATGGAAAGCTCTAATTTACTTAGATAACTGTTTAGGACAATGAAATTAGGACACTAATTAAAAATTAGGATTAAAAATGCTTTAACAATGCCAGATAGAGCATTACTGGGGTGCTTGCCTTGCTTGAAAGTTGAATCAGAAGCATCTCAAATGGTGCCAGAAATGATTCCTGACTGCAGAACCAGGAATAAACCCTCAGCATCTCTAAGAGTAGCCAAAAAAATCAAAATAAATAAATAAATTTTGAGATCATTTCCTCCTTATGGAGACATCACTTTTTGCAAATTATTCTAATAGATCAATAACAGGTAGGAAATACTATTACATTACACAATTACAACCAATCTCGACCAATCTTGCAAGAAATGCCAAGCTGATAAGCTAAAAATTTTGGGGTGTTTTTGGGAGAGGGTACAGACTGAGTTCCCCCTACTTGCCAATGCTCCAACAACTGCACCCAATCCCCACAGCTGGCCCCATACATTACATAATCATTTGTTTCATCTCACATATTATTCTAGGAACAAATTTTAATAAGCCAGTCAGAACAAAGCTGGAAAAAAAATCCTTCTCCATTATTTTCTTTCTTTTGTTTTGGGGCCTCTTGGGGGATACTCCCTGCTCAGTCTTCTACAGAAGCTCCTAAGAGCTTCTCTGAAAAGCCATCTGGGACAGCAATAAAATCCACAACTCACACATACAAAACATACTCACTAGCCTTTTGAACTCTTGCCCCAACCCTGCCTTCATGCTTCGTTCTTTTGTTGCTAAACTGACAAAATTCATGGGTCATAAAAAAAAGAAATATATACTTCTTTGCTTTATTTTAAATTTTGAAAATTTTCTTTCCAGAAATACAAATTATAAGCTGAAACACTGCTGCACAATTGTTCTTTCATATAGAATATTAGACATCATGTTAAAAAAAATATTCCTTGGAGGGGCAAGGGCAATAGCACAGCAAGTAGGGCAATTGCCTTGCATGCGGCTAGGGTTCGATCCTCAGCATCCCATAAGTTACCCTGAGCCTGCCAGAAATAATTTCTGAGCACAGAGACAGGAGTAATTCCTGGGGTGCAGTAGGTGTTGCCCAAATACCCACCCCCAACCTCCCAAAAAATCCTTGGAAAATGTCTTATATTTAATGATAAAATAATCCACACTGTAAATTGAACATGAATAATACTTGCAAACTTATCACATAATATTTAAATTAAAAAGTAGAACAATTATAGGGCAGGAGCAATAGCACAGTGGATAGGATTTTTGCCTTGCATTTGGCCAACCAGGGTCATCCAATCCCCAGCATCCAGGTGGTCCCCAAAGCCTGCCAGGCATAATACCTAAGTGCAAAGCCTGAAGCAACCTCTGAGCACTGTAGCCCAAAAACAAAAACAAAAAATGGTAGAACAACATCAAAAAACATGAATGAGGTTGGGTTTTTTTCCCCCAATTTTGTAGAAGCTCTACCTCAAAAGAATAACATGTTCAATTTTTGTTTTGTTTGTTTTGAGGGGAGGCCATGCCCAGTGCGTTCAGGGGTTACTCCTGGTTCTCTGCTAAGAAATTGTTCCTGGCAGGTATGGGAGAACCATATGGGATGCTGGGATTCGAACCACCATCTGTCCTGAACGCCTGCATGCAAGGCATACTGCTGTGCTATCTCTCTGGCCCCAAACATGTTCAATTTTAAGAGAAGCAAATAATCCTCAAGAACTTTATAGTATTTGAATTTGAAGGACCCTTGAAGCTGGAGTGAAGAGTACAGCAGGTAAGGTGCATGCTTTAGACATGGCCAACCAGATTCAATCCTAGCACCTCACATGAATCCAGCACTGCCAAGAATAAGTCCTAAGCACAGACAGGTCTCACTCAAAACTAAAAAAATTCTTCGAAGGACCTTAAACGGATTAACAATTAAATTGCTTTTATGACAAAAGTACAAACCAGTTTGCATATCAGTTGTGAAATTTCAGTTTCAATCTTCTTGAAAAAGAAGATTCTACAGCCTAAAATTTTAAAAAATAACACAAAGCAACATATATATTTTTCATCTTTTTACATAGAAGGTACAAATAGATATTTAAGGTAAATAATAAAGGTATATAAGAAAGATAAAATTTATTGCTAAAAAAATGCTTCCAAATACTGTAATTACCACTAATTTATATGACAAGTCAAATAATAATACTGACAATCACTTTACTTATAACTTTTTGCCATATGGCTAGAAGGTGGGAGGAGAGCAAAGAAAGAAATAAAAACAAGAGTTCTTAGTCCAGAACCATCAAATTTAAGAGTACAGTACTGTACATTAGAAATAAATATGATGCACTTCAGAATTGGATAGGCTAAGTTTGAAGCTATTCATGAAAAATTTCCAAAGAGAAAAACCAGGCAGTAGAGAATACAAACTCCCTAAATCAGGGTTAGTTCATTAATTGTATCTTGCCCACACAGGAAAAATCTGCCTCTTTAATGTTCTTTATCAGACTATTCTAAGATAGACCTAAAATAGTATCACTGGAATATAAAAGAGGACTTGAAATTGGCAAAGTCAGGGGCCGGAGAGATAGCACAGCGGCGTTTGCCCTGCAAGCAGCCGATGCAGGACCTAAGGTGGTTGGTTCAAATCCCGGTGTCCCATATGGTCCCCTGTGCCTGCCAGGAGCTATTTCTGAGCAGATAGCCAGGAATAACCACTGAGCCCAGCCCGGTGTGGCCCAAAAACCAAAAAAAAAAAAAAAAAAGAAAAAAAAAGAAATTGGTAAAGTTATTTTTCTTTTTGTCTTTCATACGTTCTTTATAGGAGAAAAGTGAAATATTTATTATTATACAAATATGAATATTAATTATTCACCATTTCTAGCAAAAGGTTTTTATTATAAATTCCACTATATCTTTTATAAACTCCATCTGAAATAGTAACAATAATACTAGCCACATTTATCTATCACATGTCTACAGTGTTAAATTAGTATGGCAAAATAGAGACCAAATTTCAACCAGAAATGTTTGATGCTACATCGTATTAAGAATATATCTCAGGACCGGCGAGGTGGCGCTAGAGGTAAGGTGTCGGCCTTGCAAGCGCTAGTCAAGGAAAGGACCATGGTTCAATTCCCCGACGTCCCATATGGTCCCCCCAACCCAGGGGCAATTTCTGAGCGCATAGCCAGGAGTAACCCCTGAGCATCAAACAAATGTGGCCCGAAAAAACAAAACAAAACAAAAGAATATAACTAATCATCCCTCAAACAAAATGTAAATACCACTAGAATGTTTTCTTCAAGAGAAAATTTGAGTGATGTTTTCAAACCCAGGTGGTTACTGGATATGAAACTTATAAACAGTCAACTGATAACTCCCTATGAAAACCTGCCAGTAGTAGTCATATCTGTCTCATCCTCTAATATAGTGTCAAGAAAAAGAAGAGACATCAATTAGTATTGAAAGAAGACAAAATGACAAAAACAAAAACACTCTTGATATAATACACATCATAATCCCAACTGCTACCAGGTGTCCCATAAACTGATTTACCTGAATTCCTTTCAATCCACATAGGAAATAGTTATGCCACATAGGCTTGGTTTTGTCAATCTCAATGTTATTGGCACTAGTCGTAAACTCCCTGCAAAAGCAAAAGAAACTGGTAAGAGCGCTGCATAACCATGGCTGACTGCTGCCATCTTGTGCCAAGAGAATGATACTGAAATCCGTCAACATGTACTTCAGGGTGCCCCAAAACAGCAAACATCTCCAGCTGCTCCAAGTTAAGAGCATTTGTAGTGAATGAAGAATGAAACTACTTCCAATTATCCTCGTCCTGCCTTGAAATCGAGAGTAACCAGTAATGTTTAGCATATTCTACATCACTTTTTATGCCATGATGGGCCTTGTTAAGCTGGTTGTAAACCAGATAGGTCTTGACCATTGTGCCTGCTGTTTGGCACACCTCAAGCTGGAACTCAAAGAGGTACTCAAAACCTTCTTTTCCTACCCTCTGCTCCCCATCTCATTTTAGCAATTCATTTCATACAATTAAAAAAAAAAGAAAAAAAGAATTGAACAAAATTCATTACACAGGAAAAATCCCAAGAGTTTACTCTGATATATATTAATAAGTAACTAAGTGGAAGAGAAGGAAAAATTGTTCTTTAGGGTAAAATGCCCAAAAATCGATGAAAAATAAATGATGAAAGTTTAAAAAAAAACATTATTTGGCAAACACTAAAGAGTGTTTCAAACTATTTCAGGAAAGAGTTTTCAATGGGTGCCATTGTTAGTGAGTAAAAATCTGATGTGAAGAAAGATAATCATAGACTCAAAATATTTCCCCCATCAAATACTTACAGTAAAGAAACCTGGCATATACTACACTAACCAAATGATCAAAACTAGCATTGCCAGGAAAAGGATGCCATGTCCTTCCTTGAGATGACACACCGAGGACACATAAATGAGTATGTGGAAATTCCCTGTACTGTTTTTTGTGACATTAATTTGGGATGGTTGGTAGTACGGGATTGGACCATATACCTAGCTATATTTAGGAATTGCTCCTGGCTCTGTGCTCAGAGGACCATATGCTGTGCTGGGGACTGAACCGGAGTACAGAGCAACCATGTACAAAGCAAACCTGTACTATCTCTCTAATCCAATGTTTTGAGACTTCTCTATAAGTCAAATATTTTTTTCAATATGAGAAAGAGAAAGACTTCCAAATCAAAGGCCTGTGTGTATTTGTGTGAAGATGGAGGATTTATTAAGAAAAATTGAGGGGCTGGAGCGGTGGTGCAAGCTATAAGGTGTCTGCCTTGCATGCACTAGCCTAGATCGAACTGTGGTTTAATGCCCCGGTGCCCCATATGGTCCCTCAAGCTAGGAGTGATTTCTGAGCACATAGCCAGGAGTAACCCCTGAGTGTCACCAGGTGTGACCCAAAAACCAAAAAAAAAAAAAAGTTGAGAGGGAAATTTGCACAGATACAGAGAGCCAATTAGGGATGTGACTTCAAGAGCTAGATCACATGTTTTGCATGCAGGAAGCATGTTCAAGCCCTGGCACCACATAGTGTCCTGAACACCGAGGAACAAACTCACAGCAATGTGCTGAGTATGGTACAAAAAATTTTAAAAATACATAACAGAAGTATGAAGCTAGGGGACTGGAGAGATAACACAGCAGCATTTGCCTTGCAAGCAGCCGATCCAGGACCTAAGGTGGTTAGTTCGAATCCCGGTGTCCCATATGGTTCCCCCGTACCTGCTTGGAGCTATTTCTGAGCAGATAGCCAGGAGTAACCCCTAAGCACATCCAGGTGTGCCCCCCCAAAAAAAAACAAACAAACAAAAAAAATAAATATGAAGCTAGGCCAAAACTATAATGGAAAAAGCAAATAGGGCTTATCTCAAATAGGAAGGCTATGAGTTGAATAGCAAACTCATCGATGTAATGAATCATATTTTTTAAACAGATCTTCAATACTGAATCAACATTTGATAACATGTAATACACTTTAATGAAATTTTAATCTTGGAAAACTGAGATGTTAAAAAACTTTCCCTCATCTTGATAAAGTATATGTAGTAAACATTGACATATTTTACACACCACTTATATGACAATGTGATTAGAGCATTCTAGAAAAGGCAATAATATCTGAAGCCACATTGCACAATTTACCAAGAGACATTAGGTAAGTAAATAATGTTAATACACATGCTAAAATGGCAAGCTGTTATGGCAGGGTCCAGAGATAAAACAGTGGGGAAAGTGCTTGCCTTGCATGCCACAGGTAAGAGTTTAATCCCCAACTACACATAAGGTTTCCTGAGCATCATCAAGACTTATCCCTGAGCATGACCAGGTGTTCTACCACTCCTCTACCCTCAAAAAAAGCTATAGTAAGATGAGGCCAGAGCGGTGATGCAAGCCATAGAGTGTCTGCTTTGCACGCACTAACCTAGAACGTGTGGTTCGATCCCCCAGCGTCCCATATGGTTCCCCAAGTCAGGAGCAATTTCTGAGCAAATAGTCAGGAGTAACCCCTGAGTGTCACTGGGTGTGGACCCCCCAAAATACAAACAAACAAAAGCTATAATAAAAGAGTTAGATGGTGCCATAATAAAATACAAGAAAGGAAGGCATCATCCTGAGAATTATAAATACCTTTGGGGCAAAGACATATCTTCAGGAAGTAAATTTTTGTTTGTCTGTTTATTTGGTATAGAGACTCAAGGCCAGGGCCTTACACATGTAAGGCCTCAACACCTGAGCTACATCCCTTACACAGCAAATACATACTAAATGAAAGAACAAATGTTGAAATACAGCCTGAGATTCTTTTGGAATTCAACTACCAATTTACAATAAATTCCATCCCATATATTCAAAAGAGTTCATTTAATTACAATTACAAACACATGCATACATGTATTTCGCACAGTTATACATGGCAATATTAAATACTCACGGGTACAAGGAATTTGTATTGGCCAATTGGAGAATGTGTGTTTTCACAGGTTCCACAGCTATTAGCATATCCTGTTCTACAGCCATAGGAAGAACAGAATATCCACAGTAATCTATATGTTCCCCTGAAAAAATGAAAAAGCAAGTTTGAATCATTGTTAGCATATGAATCTGGAGAACTTCAAGTTAAGTTGCATGTGGGAAACACGAGACTAAATAGCAGTTTTGGTTTTGTTTTCTATTGAGTTTTATTTAGCTCTGTTTTGTTTGCAGGGGGTCTGTGCTCAGAGGCCACCTGAGGTGTGTGCTCGAGGTCTAAACCTGGTAGTACTCAGGTGGTGCCAGGATTTGAATCAGTGACCAGATTCAGGTGCGTCTACTCAAGTGCCTTAACCATTCTACTATCTCTTCAGCCCACCAAAACAGGTTCTAACAGAAATTTGAAAATACTATGGGAGGCAGCAGCAATTCCGTTTTCTTTCACTCACTCCACCCCAGACATCTGAGCCAAAAACTTCCAACATGAGTACATTACTTCTTAGTTTCTGTTCATTTTTAAAGATCTTTACATTTCCACAAGTTTTCCCCCACTTTCTAATTTATAACGATCATGTTTAAACACTTAGGCTTGTGACCACTTACATGAAGCATTTAAAATGTCATCTTTTCCTTGTGCTCTTTTGTAGTAACTTTTTAAGTAAGAACCACTGAAAGGGGGGCCAGAGCAATAGCACAGTGGTAGGGCATTTGCCTTGCACGCGGCTGATCCAGGAAGAACCTTGGTTTGATCCATGGCCTCCTATATAGTCTCCCGAGCCAGAAGCAATTTCTGAGCGCAGAGCCATGAGTAACCCCTGAGCATCACAGGGTGTGGCCCAAAAAGCAAAAAAAAAAAAAAAAAAAAAAAAAAAAAAAAAAGAACCACTGAAGACTTTAGTGCACTTATTTGTCTTTCTTACTAATAATTGCACTAAAGTTGAGAATTTACCTTTTTTATCTTTAGTACCTAATCAAATGCCTAATAAGTTAATTGCATGATAAGCTATGTGGTATTTGTCTGACAGAGGCAGGATAGAATAAAAACAGAATTCAATCCACACTTTTATATATAAAATAAGTAAAAAATGCAAACTATTATTTCTATTTGAAATTTCTCTATTCCAAATAAAAGGGGATTGGAGCGGTGGTGCAGCGGTAGGGTGCTTGCCTTGCATGCAGAAGGATGGTGGTTCGAATCTCAGCATCCCATATGGTCCCCATTGCCTCCCAGGAGCGATTTCTGAGCGCATAGCCAGGAGTAACCCCTGAGCGTCACTGGGTGTGGCCCAAAACCAAAAAAAAAAAAAAAAAAAAGGAAATTTCTCTATTCATCACCAGAAGCATTTTTTCCTATTATATATATATATATGTATATATATGTATTATATATCACAATGTTTTCTCCAAATTATCATCTAGACACAAAGTTATGGTTCATAAGATTTAAATAAGAAAATAGGGCCCGGAGAGATAGCACAGCGGTGTTTGCCTTGCAAGCAGCCAATCCAGGACCAAAGGTGGTTGGTTCGAATCCCGGTGTCCCACATGGTCCCCCGTACCTGCCAGGAGCTATTTCTGAGCAGACAGCCAGGAGTAAACCCTGAGCAACGCCGGGTGTGGCCCAAAAACCAAAAAAAAAAAAAAAAAAAAAAAGAAAAAGAAAAGAAAATAACGAGGGGCCGGAGAGATAGCATAAAGGTAAGACGTTTGCCTTGCATGAAGAAGGTCAGTGGTTCAAATCCCGGCATCCCATATGGTCCCCTGAGCCTGCCAGGAGCGATTTCTGAGCATAGAGCCAGGAGTAACCCCTGAGCGCTGTTGGGTGTGACACAAAAACCAAAAAAAAAAAAAAAAAAGAAAAGAAAAGAGCGAAATTCAGGAAAGTTGAACTGAAAAGCTCATATATAGTTCCCTAGGATTTCATCTTTGTTTTTTCTATGGCAGCACTGATCAACTAAAAAACATAGTGGCCAGAGAGCGCAGCGGTAGGGCGTTTGCCTTGCACACAGCAGATCAGGATGGATGGTGGTTCGAATCCCAGCATCCCATATGGTCTCCCGTGCCTGCCAGGAGCGATTTCTGAGCACAAAGCCAGGAGTAACCCCTTAGCGCTGCCGAGTGTGACCCAAAAAAAAAGAAAAGAAAAGAAACACAATAATGAATAGAATTCAGGAGTATAATTAAACCTTTTTTTTTTTTTTGGTTTTTGGGCCACACCCTGTGACGTTCAGGGGTTACTTCTGGCTCTGCACTCAGAAATCGCTCCTGGCTTGGGGGACCATATGGGACACTGGGGAGATCGAACCGTGGTCCGTACCAGGCTAGTGCAGGCAATGCATATGTCTTACCACTTGCACCACCGCTCCAGCCCCCTAAACTTTTAAATCAATAGTAACAAATGATTCTGGAGAGAAAGTAAAGGGGATAAAGCCCAAATTTGTTTTGGTTACTCCTGGCTCCATACATAGGAATTAATCATGGTGAGCTCAGGGTACCATATGAGATGCCGGGGATTGAACCAAGGTCAACCTAGGGAAAGGCAAAGGTGCTCTCTGCTGTGCTATGGCTCCAACCCCCAAAATTTTTTAAATGAGACAAATTTGTTTCTTTTGATATGGATTGATAATGGAAGATAGAGAAATGATATTCAAAAGTTGTCTCTACAAAAAAAGAGGTTCACAAACAGAAAAGCCATATTTTAAAACTATAACTTAGGACTATCGGGTGTCTTCAACAAGAACAGTAAACAGGGTCACTCCTGGCAAATAGCCAGAGGAGAATAAGGGTTCAGGGATCAAAGTCATAGTTTCCATGCAAAGCATGTATACGAGTCCTTTGAGCTGTCTCCCTGACTGTCTTCCTCAATTAACCATCTTAAACATTCCCTTTATTTTTCAAATCTTTCATTATTTGGTTCAAGATAAAATTCTATGTTGGGGCTGGAGAGATAGCATGGAGGTAGGGTGTTTGCCTTTCATGCAAAAGGGTGGTGGTTTGAATCCTGGCATCCCATGTGGTCCCCGAGCCTGCCAAGAGTGATTTCTGAGCGTAGAGTCAGGAGTGACCCCTGAGCGCTGCTGGGTGTGACCCAAAAACCAAAAATAAAAAATTCCTATGTTATCAGTAACTGAAGCTGGATGTTGGGTCTATGGAAGTTCATTCATTATATCAACTCTAATTTTTCCAATATAAAAGTTACCTATTAACCCTTCTTTAACTCAGGTTTCATATAGTTCCCTATTTATTTTTGTTTTAATAAAATCTACTCGTCTTCAGACTGACAGTTTTCAGTGAATGTAGTGGCCACACCAGGAAATACTCTAAAAAAAAGAATCCAGGAGCTGGCTGGTCACAGAGGCAATCCTGGAAGGGCCTGGGAGACATGTTGGGATGCAGTCTTAGAAATTAAGCCCAGAATACCCCACATGCAAGATATGTACTCAACCCCCTTGAGCTGCATTTCCAGACTCGAGCTGTCATACTATTTAAAGCAAGTAATTAATAAGAAATGTCCAATACCCTTCTAATGTAATGAATCTATCTCTAACATCAGAATTACTCCTTATCTAAAAAGTTATGCTACAGCACAGAGATATATTTTAATCTCACTTGAAAAAATATTAACACACTTTTCAAAAAGTTTACCAATTTATCGTATGAACATTGAGTAGAAATAAAAAAAAAAACTGATCAGACTTAAACACCAAATCCAAAGCCAACGACAACAGAATCGATACCTAATCTACAACAAGCTAGATACAGAGAAGACAACAATCATGCAATGCCCCTGATTCAATGTTACTATGTACCTAAAATATTACTGTGAAAGATTTGTAATTCACTTTGGTCACAATAAAAATTACTTTAAAAAAAATTTCCAATTAAAAACAATAAGCACAAAGGGTCAGAAAGCTAACTCTGAGGACTGGAATGCATGCCTGTTATGTGTGGAGGTCCTGAATCTGATTCTCAGTACCACAAGGCTTGCCCAATGACACTGGGAAGGGTCCTGATGGCCCCACATGGATATCTGTGCGAGGCCCAAGAAATATAACATCTCAAGAGGCCCAAGTATTGAACCATGCAGCTAAGTATCAATAAAAGTGAGCCCAGGCTTTCTCATTATTGCATGAGAGGGTCCTAAGTAAATAAATAAACAAAAATATATACTGAGTAATCAGTTAAGTAATTTAGAAAGATAAAAGTGTAGTATATTCATTATGTAAAAGCTTGTCTTGCCTAGTAGATACACATGAAATGTTGTTTTTGCGGTTTTTTAAGGAAAACACTTGAACAAAACTTTAAGCACCTGCCTTGCATCTATGCATGTTAGTTAATCCCTGACATCACACACACATTTTCTCTCTCTCTAAATCTCACCAAAGGAAAAAAAATAAGAGAAGAAACGTGAAATACCTATTAAGTTGACTCTTCCTGGTGCTCGAACATAAAATTTGGGCATGGTTCCAAACTTAGAGTGAAACATCTCCTTTAGTTTCAGCAATCTAAAAGCAAAAATAAAATATTTCAGAATATCCAAATAATGGGAAAAGCTCATAAAAAACACACATTTTAGGAGCACATTTCATGAGATAAAAATAGTGGTTCCTGGGGAAATAGCTCGAAAGATAAGTAATTAAGTTCAATTATAGAAGCGCCACCAAGTGTATCCAGGTGAGCCCACCGCTGGGACCAATTACTATTTCTTTTTTTATGTTTTTGGTTTGGGGGCCACACCTAGCAGCACTCAGGAGTTACTCTGGACTCGGTGCTCAGAAATCACTTTTAACAGTTTCGAGGGACCATATGGGATGTCAAGGATTGACCCTTGGTAAGCCAGCTGACCAAATGCCATACCTGCTATGTTAATGCTCCAGCCTCCACCAGCAGACACAGCACTAAACTTCAGACCTGCATAGGCAGCTGAATATTGTCAGGAGTGGCCCCAGGTCTTCTTAAAATTGCTTAAAAAGACACCCCACCCTCCTACTGCTACCTGTCCCCCAAATCACCCTTTGATATTTCTTCTTAAAAGTCCTAGGATGGGGGCCAGTGAGGTGGCGCTAGAGGTAAGGTGTCTGCCTTGCAAGCGCTAGCCAAGGAAGGACCATGGTTCGATCCCCCGGCGTCCCATATGGTCCCCCTAAGCCAGGGGCAATTTCTGAGTGCGTAGCCAGGAGTAACCCCTGAGCATCAAACGGGTGTGGCCCAAAAAGAAAAAAAAAAAAGTCCTAGGATGAATCAAGACTTAATTTCCCCCAGTGACTTAAGGGTATAACTGGTGTACCTCACAGAAAATAAATATTTCTTTCAATTATGAAGAATATAACTGTATAAATTTTCTGTGATAATCACACAAGAATCTCTTTCAGGACTTGAGAAATAGCACAAGGGTTAGAGACCTTCCCTCTGGTACTGCATATGATCCCCCCCGCCCAAGCACTACCAGGACTGATACTTGAGCATAGAACCAAGAGAAAGCCCTAAACACAGACAGGTATAAGTCCAAACCCCCACTACCGAGAAATAATAACGAGATAAAGTTAAGAGAGCAGAAAACCAGATCAAATGTCTGAAGCACATCATTGACTGCAGGAGGCCTAGCTTTAATTCTAGCACTCATGGCTCCCCAGCATCAAACCACTTGAGTATGGCCCAAAAACAATAAGAGAAGGTGTTGGAGCATAGCACAGCAGTAAGGCATTTGCCTTGCACACAGCCAACACAGGACAGACCCTGGTTCGAATCCTGCCATCCTATAAGGTCCTCTGAGCCTGCCAGGAGTAACCCCTGAGGCTGCTGGGTGTGGCCCAAATACCAAAAATAAAAAAAAAAGAACAAGAGAAAACAAAAAATATCATGTTTTGTTTCTAGATTAAAACTTTATTTTGGGGGGCCGGAGAGATAGCATGGAGGCAAGGCATTTGCCTTTCATACAGAAGCTCATTGGTTCGAATCCGGCGTCCCATGTGGTCCCCTGTGCGATTTCTGAGTGTGGAGCCAGGAGTAACCCCTGAGCGCTGCCGGGTGTGACCCAAAAAAAAAAAAAAAACCCTTTATTTTGGGGGGAGAGATAGCATGGAGGTAAGGCTTTTGCCTTGCATGCAGAAGGACAGTGGTTTGAATCTCAGCATCCCATATGGTCCCCCGAGGCTGCCAGGAGCAATTTCTAAGCAGAGAGCCAGGAGTAACCCCTGAGTGCTGCCAGGTGTGACCCCAAAACCAAAAACAAGCAAACCAAAAAAGAACCACTTTATTTTTAAATATAGAAAAAAGGGGTAATTTCTCTAGAAAAATATAAAGTTCTAAGAAAATATTATGAGTTAGTTGTATCAGATATTAAAAAAGTTGATGTTTCCATTTGTCAAACAATTCTAACAATAGAAATTGTAGAAAACCGGGCCCGGAGAGATAGCACATTGGCGTTTGCCTTGCAAGCAGCCGATCCAGGACCAAAGGTGGTTGGTTTGAATCCCGGTGTCCCATATGGTCCCCCGTGCCTGCCAGGAGCTGTTTCTGAGCAGACAGCAAGGAGTAACACCCTGAGCACCGCTGGGTGTGGCCCAAAAAACAAAAACAAACAAACAAACAAACAAAAAAAGAAATTGTAGAAAACCTTCTCCTATTATTTTAAGAGACATATATAGTCCAGATGCTACAATTTAAGAATAACACTCCCCCAAAAAGAAAGCTGTTCATTTCAAACAGAGGTTAATTTCACTGTGGCACTAGAGTAAAGTGCTAAATAAAGTATTTTTAATTCAGAGTGCATTAAAGTAACATGTAATCCAATGAAGTTTACCACCAAGAAATGTTTATTCTAGTAGAAGGGAAAACTGTAACGCTAAACTATAATGACCCTCTCAAAATATGAAAAATAGTAAAGCTCAATAGCGATCCTGAGTTCTTTTGTTATTGTTTTGCTTTATAGACCATATATCTGGCAGGGCTCGGAGTTCAGGGCTCCCTCCTGGATCTGTGCTTAGGGATCACTTCTGATTGGTGCTGCAGACCTAATGGCGTGCCAGGGATGGAGCCAAGGCTCACAACATACAGGACAACCTAAATTCTTAAAATAAGTTTTTCTCTTTTTTGAGTCATATCTGGTGCTACTCAGGTGCTTAAAAATAAATTTTTAATATTTTTTTTAAAAAGGCAGTTCCTGGGACTGGGAGGTAGAATAAGGGTTATGTGACCTATTAAAGGAAGCTTACAACGACATTCACTACTATAGATTGTAGGTCCCTGACACCACATCATCTATCATAGGACCCAAGTAACCCCACCTTTTGCCATTCAGCATCTTCCCCAAATGACTGAGTGACCTGAGGCACCTTTAGCGCAGTTTGGGAGGCTCCAATAAATAAATAAATGAATAATTTTAGTTTCTGACACACTAGACAAAACTAAAATATCCTTCATTTAGTAAATAGTAAGCATTAAATTTAATGATAAGATATTAGAAGCATTCCCCATAAATGCTTTCACATTTAACCAGACTCAAGGGGCATGGAGTTTGCTTTAGCCCAAAAACTAAAAAATAAATTTTTTTTTGTTTTTTTTGGGGGTCACACCCCTGGCTCTAAGTTCAGAAATTGCTCCTGGCAGGCTTGGGGGACCATATAGGATGCCAGGATTTGAACCACCATTCTTGTTCATGCAAGGTAAACAAACGCCTTACCTCCATGCTATCTCTCCGGCCCCCTAAAAAATAAATTTTTAAATAAAATCAGGTTCATACTGTTTGTACTACACTATATTTAAAATAAATTGTGGGACCTAGAGCAATAATACATCAGATAGGGAATTTACTTTGTATGTGGTCACTCCAGGCTTGATCTCCCAGCATTCCTTATGGTCCCCCAAGCCCACCACTGAATGCAACTCCACAGGTGTGGCCCAGAAACAAAACCAGATAACTAAAAAATAAATGGTCAACATCACAAAAGATATCATGAAGTTAAAAGGAAAGTGAAAAATTAAAAATCATATACAAATATATAAATATGTAGATATACATGTATATACATGTGTATGTATACATATGTATGTATAACATACATATTATAATGTATGTAATATAGTACATAAATCATGTATATATGTATGTGTTATATATAAATTGTGTCTAATTATAGTTACATATAAAGCAAAATAGTACATCTCAAATATATTCAAACATTAAAATTGGTAGTTATGCAAAGAACCACAAACTAGCAAAAATAGACAACCTGGGTAGAACTAATGATGTGGCTCAACTGAAGAGCACTTGATTTGATTTGCACAAGAGACACCTGAATCAATTCCTAGTACCCTCTCCCTCCTTGCTTCATATATACTCATACACTAACACACAACATCTAATAACACCTTTTTTTTGCAGGGCCATTGACAGAACCTACAAAATTTTCCACACCTATTACCTTTAAACAATCCCATTTTCATAAATGAGCCTAAAGAAACATCCAAAAATGCCCAAAGCATTTTGGAATGTTTACTGCTATAGTTTGATGGAGTGAAAAACAGGAAACAAGCAGACACATTCTGTTAAAACACACACACACACACAAAATCACTAGATTTAAAATAGACTAGAATGATAGCTCAAAAGACTGAATATGTACTTTACATCTGGGATGCTCAGATTTGATCTCCATTACTGCATGGTACCCCAAGTACCACCAGCAGAAACCCCCAGAACACCCAGCCGGGAATTTCCCTAGAGTACTGCTGGGTTGGGCCAAAAAATACAAGAACAACAAATCATCTGGGTAAATTAGAAAAGCTAATTGATGTTTTGGATTGGACAATCTAACTTGCCTGGAGCCTAGAGTTGGTCTTGTGCCAGAAAACTTCAGGGGTAGGGTCTCTTTGTATTTAGGCCAAGGTTATTCCTTTCCATGCCCCTCATATTTTGGTGGGCCTATGCAAACAACAATTGCCACTCTAACACCATTTTTACTGTGCTCCTTTGACTCTAATCCTTAAAAAAAAAACCCACTTAAAATTTGAGGTTAACAAGCTAATATGCATGAACATGGAAATGTAAAAAATACTATGCCTCTAATGTTTAAGGAGTTACGTAAGTTTTATGGCTTTAGATTGCCTTGTGTGCTGTTAAGAAATATTATAATGTGTTACAATCTGGGGACTTGAGGGACAATGTAATTGTACATGGATTCTGTTTTATTTATCTTAATGCTCTTTGGCTGAAAATTCATAGTTAAGATATCAGCAAGGGGACTTCTGAGAATTATGTTATGGGTGATTGTCCTTCCACTGTAACTTTACCTTGTCCTCTTTCTTTGCATCTTTGTTCTCATAATTAAAAATAAAAAAATTAAAAAAATAAAAGAAAAGCTACTTGACATTATTAAATGATTCATGAAGCAGTCAGTATTCTCTCTTGAAAGTTAAAAATATATTTTGGGGGGGCTCTTTCTTTGCACGGGATCCACCCAGATCTCCCCAGTACCCCATATGATGATGAAAGGGGGGGGAGGAGGAGTGGGAGGGGGATGGAGATGAGGAGGGTGAGGAGGAAAGGAGGGGGAAGGAGAAAGGGGAGAAGGGGAAGGAGGGAGGCAAAAGCTCCTTTCAAGGGCCAGGATAGAAAATATTGTCCATAATGAATTAAGTACACAATAGGGGGGCCGGCGAGGTGGCTCTAGAGGTAAGGTGTCTGCCTTGCAAGCGCTAGCCAAGGATCACGACCGCGGTTCGATCCCCTGGCATCCCATATGGTCCCCCCAAGCCAGGGGCAATTTCTGAGCACTTAGCCAAGAGTAACCCCTGAGTATCAAACGGGTGTGGCCCGAAAAAAAAAAAAGTACACAATAGGACAACAGACACAAATGCTTCTAGTCAACTTATTAGCAGCTCATCTGCCTGTAGTGTATGACCCACACATATTTATATCCAAATCATGATGGGCAGGAAAAAAGTACCGGGGCTATAGAGATAGTATCATAGGTAGGGCCTTTCTTTGTTTTGCACACGGCTGACATAGGTTTCATCCATGGCATCCTATATTGTTCACCCAAGCCCATCAGGAGTAATTCCAAGAGTACAGAGTCAGGAGTAACCCAAGATCAGCCAAGTGTGGCCTGAAAAAAAAAAAAAGAGAGAGAGAAGAAAAAAGTAGTTCCATCTTTGTCTTAGAGAAAACAGAGTTTATGTTTGTAAGTAGGTAGATAACTTCTTTCTCTAGTGCAAATGTGGAAATTCTAGGCTGACAGGTTTAAAATTCGACCCAAGGGGTCAAAGGCTAACCTGGTATGTAGAACACCTGCCTTCTTGAAACACCATCCCATATGCTGTTCCCTGACATCACAATATCCAGAGTACCATGAGCCCCACAACCAAGTGTATTATATAACGCCTCCTTATCACAACAACAAAGAGGAATGTTTTAAATGGTATGTTAAAATGTAATAAAGCTACAACCACTATTCTCTTGTCATTAGCCATTATATGAGAAATAAAGCAGATGTGAGTAAATGAAAAAAATTTAATAGATAAAACTGCATCATTAGCCGATAAATTTCAATCAAACTGTATCGTCTTAATTTGATGGGGTGGGGATTAGCACTAATTACTCCATTTTAGGCCTACTGAGTGCTTCTAAACAATTCCAGTAATTGAATGTTAAAATAAATGACCCATACTATAAAATACTTTAAGCTCTTAAAAATGAGGGGGAGGAGGTGTGAGGGGAGGAATGATATAGCAGATCTCTGAGAATCATTGCTAAATGAAAAATAAATAACAGAAACTACTCTGATGTCTATTTATGTTAATAAACATTTTTTAAAATAGTGGCATTATAAAGATCAAATGATACTATTCAGATACAGCTTAATGGATAATTTATAAGAAGAGAAAGCACTGACCACACAGAACGAAATAGCAGACTCCATAGTAAGGAAAGCCTTCTGGGATTTTTCAGAATTTATAGAATATATTGTTATATAATCTGAATGCCATGGCAATATTTGACCATAAAAAGGAATGACAGACAAATGTAACATATAATATAAACCATGAACACTCAAAAAATAAACAAGTCACAAAAATATGTGTCATATAATTCCATTTATTTGAAATATCCAGAAGAGATATTTAAATTTACAGAGATCAAAAGTCCCTTAGTAGTTTCTTAAGGATGGAGGTTGGGAAAGGAAATGTAGGAAGGGATTGAAGGGATTTAAGATTCAGTTTGTGGGATGGTTCCATGGAGACAGAGCATTGGCAATTTTTAGTAAAACAACACTGTCAATTGTCAATTGTCACATGACAGACATAGCATAGGAAACAGAGAAAGCTTATGGACTTGATATTAAACAAATAAATGGGTTGGGGGGACGGAATGGTAGCACAGTGGTAGGGTGTTTGCCTTGCACACAGCTGACCCAGCTGACTGACGCGAGTTTGATCCCCAGCATGCTCTATGGTCCCCCAAGCCAGGAGTGATTTCTGAGCGCAGAGCCAGGAGTAACCCCTGAATGCCGCCAGGAGTGGCCCCACCCCCCAAAAAAAACAAAATAATAATAATTATAATTATTATTATAAATACATAAAAATTTTTTTTTGGTTTTTGGGTCACACCTGGCAGCGCTCAGGCGTTACTCCTGGCTCTATGCTCAGAAATCGCTCCTGGCAAGCTCAGGGGACCATATGGGATGCCGGGATTTGAACCACCATTCTTCTGCATGCAAGGCAAATGCCTTACCTCCATGCTATCTCTCCAGCCCCTACATAAAATATTAATAAAAAGAAAAAAGGTAAACAGAGGCGGAGTAAAATGTAGATAACAAAGGGAAGGAGGTTAAATGAACCATAGACAATCTGTGTGGCAGGTCAGTAAAGATTAAGGATTTTTAATCTGTAGCTAGAAACTGGCAGCAAATTGATTTCATTGATTGATTTGATTTGATTGATTCCCTGAATTCAAAGAAATGAATAGATGGAATACTTTGTGGAGGCAGGGGTGTCCTGAGGAAGACTAGGAAGGAGTTTTCTTATTTCTGTTCTTCAGTAGGGCCTGCTTGCTTTCTGTGACTTATTTCGAGAGCGGGCTTTCAAAAACTAGCAAGTGAGGTGAATCAAGACTGAGTTCCTCTGGAAGTTGCAACTCAAACCCGGTCAAGAGATGGCTGCAGCAGAGACAGGTGGAGGGTGGGAGGTGGCAGGGAAGTAAAGTAGGGACATTGGTGGCAGAAAAAGTGCCTTGATGAAGAGTGGGTGTACATTCATGAACAATTTGGTAACCACGGTGCTTAAACAAAGTAATTCTTATAAATGAATGAATGAATGAATGAATGAAGCCTGAAAGATTTAAATAAAGTCTTGGAAAGAGTGGGAAAGAGCATCAATAACAAACAAATAAACAGATAAATAAAGCAAGCCCGGGAAAGAGCGGGAAAGAACATCAAGCAAGCAAGCAAGCAAGCAAGCTAGCCCTGGGAAAGAGTGGGAAAGAGCATCAATCAATCAATCAATCAATCAATAAAGCCTGGCCCAAGCGGGCAAGAGCATGCACAGACAACTAAAGCCCTGCTAAACTCAAATAAAAGTGGGGCAGCACGCCCTGATCAGTAGCCCAAGCAGGACCCCAAATGCCACCAAGGGCCACCCCAGGGTCTGCCAGGTGAGACCAGCCCAGAGCCCAGAGGCCAGGGGCTGTCCAGGTGAGGCCTCCCCGGGCCCAAACCTCGTCCCGGTGGGGCCTGCCCGGCCCTGGACACCGCCCCCCCCCCAGTCCCGGCCAGCCCCCTGCACCCCCGTCCCAGAGCCCCGCAGGCTGCTGCATCCTCTCTGGGCCCACCTGCCAGGCTCGGCCGCCTCCACTCGCCGCGCGGCCGGGACCCCCGAGGCCATGGCCCGTCCACGGGTGCCTCTGCCTTCCACGTCCACGCGTCCCACCCGGGTCACGGGACATGGGTCCGGCAGCGCGGCCTTCCGGGAGAGGAAACCTGGGAGCTCCTCCTCCTCCACTTATTCTCCTCCTCCTTCTCCTTCCCCTCCTCCTCCTCCTCCTCCTCCTCCTCCTCCTCCTCCTCCTCTTCTACCCTCCTCCTCCACCTCTACCCTCCTCCTCCTGAAAAACATTTATATTTTACAGTATTTTTTTTTTTTTTTTTGGTTTTTGGTTTTTGGGTCACACCCCGTGACGCTCAGGGGTTACTCCTGGCTATGCGCTCAGAAGTCGCTCCTGGCTTGGGGGACCATATGGGACGCCGGGGGATCGAACCGTGGTCCATCCGAGGCTAGCGCAGGCAAGGCAGGCACCTTACCTCTAGCGCCACCGCCCAGCCCCTATTTTACAGTATTTTTACACTCACTATGTGAACACACATATTGAACCTCTTGGCTCTTTAGTTTTTGCATCTTGGGACATAAAAAATAAGATTTAACATCTAAACTATAAAGTAACAAAGTATTTAATAAGTCTAGTAACCATGAGACCAAACAAAAACTTGATTAGAAGTAAAAGCATGGAATTCTAGTCACATTATTGCTTTTGATGTTCATTTTCTGTTAAGTGACAATGAACATTTATTCATATGCCTGTTTACCATCTATATATGTATGTCTTCTTCCAGAAGACCCAAACATATGTTGGAGTTAGATAGGTCCATGTGACTAGAATAATGTTGGGTTGTTTACTCCCCAAATGACTTCTGGATTCATCCTTCATACTTCGTTTAAGCTTCAAGATACTGATCAGTATAAACTGTTTCTAGTTAGACTCCTCTACCTTTTGGCTGGTGAGAAGAATGTGAATCACTGGCAGGATATCGGAAGACAACAAAACAGAGAGATTGGTCACACAAAACACTCACACAAATTTGCAAGAAATTTAACAGAATTTTGAAAGTCAATTTTATACTTCTGAAGTAACATTTTTTATTATCTTAGTGTTATGGTGGTTTTCATGGATTTATACATATATGTCAAATACATAAAATTGTGTGCTGAAGCATGTACAATGTTTAATGTACTGCAAAATTTCACTTAAATAAACTTTTAAAAGCACGTATACATTTTAAACACAGGATTCACTTTCTACAAGATACCATGTTAGATCATCCTGTTTAAATTTGTTTGGGGGCCACACCTAGTAGTGCTCTCTGCTTAATCCTGACTCTGTGCTCCTGGTGGCTTATGGGGAACCATATGGAATGCCTTGAACTCAAGTCAGTCTTGTTCAAGACAAGTACATTATGCACTGTACTATCTCTACATCCCCAAAATGTAAGTGCTTTAATACTGTTATGTGGCATCTAAAGAAACAAAGCCAGGGAATAGGCAATGACCAATGAGAATAAATCCAATGATTCTGATGGAGGAATATTGGAAGTCTGGGTTTGGAAATGGTGTCCTGTAAAATAAATCCCCATGTTGTGAAATCATCCACACATGCTGTGTTTCCACCCCAGGTCTGAAGCAAGAAGGGTAGCCATGAAGAAATATTCCCAGTCAGGTGGGAGTCATGGAGTCAATAACTTCTCCCCTAGTGATGTCACTGCATGCCAAAGTCAGACTGATGGGGCCGGCGAGGTGGCGCTAGAGGTAAGGTGTCTGCCTTGCAAGCGCTAGCCAAGGAAGGACTGTGGTTCGATCCCCCGGCGTCCCATATGGTCCCCCCAAGCCAGGGGCAATTTCTGAGTGCTTAGCCAGGAGTAACCCCTGAGCATCAAATGGGTGTGGCCCGAAAAACAAAAAAAAAAACAACAAAGTCAGACTGACTTTTCTTTATTCTCAGTATAAATTCAACCAGATTGGGGAGAGTATGTGGGCTTTTAAATATCAAAGAGATAGGTTTAAAGGAAAAAGGAAGATGAGGGAACCCCTTTGTTTTGGGTTAATAGCTGGGTATCATCTTATAATACAGCACTGTAAACATAAAACATTAATTAGCATTAAAATATTATAAATGATGATTTATAAAATTTAAAAAATGTGGGGCCGGGCGGTGGCGCTGGAGGTAAGGTGCCTGCCTTACCTGCGCTAGCCTAGGAGACGGACCGCGGTTCGATCCCCCGGCGTCCCATATGGTCCCCCAAGCCAGGAGCGACTTCTGAGCGCATAGCCAGGAGTAACCCCTGAGCGTCACCGGGTGTGGCCCAAAAACCAAAAAAAAAAAAAAAAAAAAAAAAAATTTAAAAAATGTAAAAAAATGCTACTGTTTAATAAATTTGACCTTACATGAAAAAGAATATTATAAATACACAAAATATTCAGGATGGGCTATGTAATTAAGGTGATATTTAGGAATTTGAGGGGCTTACAGAGTGGTGCTCACAGGTTACTCATGGCTTTTTCTCAGGAGTCACTCTGGCTGTCTGTAAGGGACCAAGTGCTGTGCTGTGGACTGGGCCAACTACATACAATTCAAGCACTATAACTCTTGTACTGTCTCTCTGGTCCCATGCTTTGATAATTAAATAAAATTTCAAGAACAGAAAAAACCTCCAAGGGGGGAAAAATCCTAAGAGAAAATATCTGGTTATTTTTAATTATTTAATAGTACTTGTGTACTTTTTGCACATGAAGACAATTTTCATTGCTCTTAGTAAACTTCCAAACTGAATTTATTAAATTTGGGGATAGCTAAGAATATTATGCTTAAGTTTTCTAGGTTTGTCTGTTTATTTTTTGGGCCATACCCAGCAGCACTCAGCACTTTCTGGCTCTGTACTCTGAAATCGCCCCTGGCAGGCTCAGGGGACCATATGGGATGTCGGGAATCGAACCCAGGTTGGCTGCATAAAAGGCAAATGCCCTATTCGCTGTGCTATCACTCCAGCCCCATGCTTAAATTTTGTTTTTGTTTTTGTTTTTAGTTTTTGGGTCACACCCAGCGGTGCTCAGGGGTTACTCCTGGCTGTCTGCTCAGAAATAGCTCCTGGCAGGCACGGGGGACCATATGGGACACCAGGATTCGAACCAACCACCTTTGGTCCTGGATCAGCTGCTTGCAAGGCAAACACCGCTGTGCTATCTCTCCAGGCCCTCCATGCTTAAGTTTTAACTGCAATTTTACCTAGTGTTCAAAACCAATTTACTTGAAAAAAAATCCCTATTTTAGAGTAAGTAGTACATTAAGAGTAGCAAATAATGGGGCTGGCGAGGTGGCGCTAGAGGTAAGGTGTCTGCCTTGCAAGCGCTAGCCAAGGATCAGGACCGCGGTTCGATTCCCCGGCGTCCCATATGGTCCCCCCAAGCCAGAGGCAATTTCTGAGCGCTTAGTCAGGAGTAACCCCTGGGCATCAAACGGGTGTGGCCGAAAAACCAAAAAAAAAAAAAAAAGAGTAGCAAATGATATAAATTCACTAGTTTAAATACATATAATTACTATGCACATAGCTATTAGACCATTTTTATTTTTATTTTTGGGCCAGGGGTAGAAATGCTTCTCATTTCTACTGGATTCTAGTCATTTCTCCTGGATCTAGTCTCAGAGATCATGCTGGCCAGGATTTGAGAGATCACAAGTAGTGCTAGGGATCAAACAGGGTGGGTCTTCCCACATCCACCTGCCATTTGAAAACCCAATCACTGCCACTATCTTCCCAGCAGAAAAACTTCTGGATCTTCCAGCACGTTCAAAAAGAAAATAATGGTCACCTATGCCCCCCAGGTAGTCAGGTCCAGGCAGATATCTCTCAGGAATTCTCATAAAATGGGAGCAGGGAGGGAGTATCCCCTGACTGCAAGAACTATACAACCTAGCACTGCACCCCAAATTAACCTCCACAACTTAACTCAATCAATCACACTTCCAAGCTACCAAATTGTTTCAGATCTATAAATCCTGTACACCTCAATATTTTATAGAAATATCACAAGAAATCTGTTGGAAAAGTTCTAAAGTAATCCACCAAGTTTAGCAAGACTGAACACTCACAGGGAAGGCACCACTAGAACTGTCCTCAGCCCAGTAAATCCAAACAGGGGTCTCAAACTCGAGGCCCGCGGGCCGTTTGCAGCCCTCCGTACAACATTTTGTGGCCCTGCCCTAGAGGAATCTTTTATTGTATTTTTGTTTGTTTGTTTGTTTGTTTTAGTTGTTTGGGTCACACACCCCCAATATTCAAAGCTTACTACTGACTTTGCACTCAAGGATCACCCCGACTTTGCCTCCTGCGGCCCCCAGGTAAATTGAGTTTGAGACCCTGATAGTAACTTTAGTAACCTGAGACACTGACTTTAGTAACACTAGGAAGGAATACAACAATAATTTCAAATTCGCCCATGTTGATCTAAGTTTTGATCGTTCCATTTGCCTTTGTGTTGCAACAAGCAATATGAAGTCAATTTGTTTGTGCCGGCATGGAGGCAAGCTAGAGTGGTGGGTAAGAAAATTAGAGACAAGGGTCACACTGGTGGAGGGATGGGTGTCTTGAACATTTAATGCCTAAAGTGACCGGATTATGAATAATTTATTAAATCACGGTGCAAGATTTTTTTAATCAGATAGGCTGTATGCAAGTGCCCTACCCACTTTACTATTTTTCGGTCCTGTTTAATAGAAAAATTTTATATTGTTTCCCAATTTGGCTCAGCTATGCAAGCCTGAGTTTGGTGCTCAGGCAAAGCAGTAAAAAAGGCCACCAGAATTATACCTGGGCTACCCCAACAATGCTGCGGAGAGGGGCATGTGGTGCCTAGGATTGAATTCACACCTTTTGGGCATGTATTTGCTCTATCTTGCCCTCTCAAAACATGCACTCACACTTTTGCACTATATCCCCAGTCCTTTAATAAATTCTTTTGTAAGTTGCTCTTTTGACTTAAAAATTAAGACTATTTAGCTCTGATTACTTTGAGAAATTAAATCTCTTAACCACATTGGGATTCTAGTGTTACTTTCAAAGAATTGTGATTTTTTTCAGGTAGAGTATGTAATTTATTGTTCAAACTCCTCTGTTGGATGCTGATGAATGATTCTGGCACATTTCTCCACCAGTGCTGTCCTAGGTAACTGGTGTTTACTAGTAGCCACTCTATTTACAGGGTTGCTTTGTTTTAAGCAGAATATACCTGTGTTCTACCTTTACTTCCAGTGAATTAGAATCTCTGTTGTGGAATGTGGGAAAATAAAAATCTAGAGGGGTTGAGTGAAATAGTCGCAGTGCATAAGACATTAGCCTTGCACATGGCTGACCCAGGTTCCATCCCTGGTAGACTACATGGTTCCTTGAACTGTACATGAAGAATCCCTAAGTGCAGAGCACAGGCAGGCTTAGCCCAATCCACAGCATAACACTTGATCCATTGAAGACAGCTGGCATGACTCCTGAGCAAAGATCCAGGAGTAACCTGTGAGACCCACTAGGTATGCCCCCCCCCCAATTCCTAAATATCACTTCATTTGCATAGCCTTTTTATTTTAAATAAAAATTAAAATCTAGTGAATTTCCATGTTAGGTAAGCTTTTATCTTTGATCCTTTATGGCTTTTCTAATCCTGAAATTCTGCGCTTAATGAGAATTCTTATTATGGACAGGTTATTAGTTATTAGGGAATTATTAATTTTCTTAGTGTAAGGATACTTATTATTTGAGAAGATGTCCTATTTTCAGGGAACCTGCACAGATTCATTGGAGGTGGTCTGTCATGATCTCTACATATAACTTTCGTTTGATTCTAGGAGCTCATACACAGATAAAAAGAGAGTCAGAACCGGAGAGATAGCATGGAGGTAAGGCCTTTGCCTTGCATTCAGAAGGTCAGTGGTTCGAGACCCAGCATCCCATATGGTTCCCCATGCCTGTCAGGAGTGATTTCTGAGCATAGAGCCAGAAGTAACCCCTGAGCCCTGCCGGGTGTGACCCCCCCCCCAAAAAAAAAAAACAGTCATTAAGGGGATGTATACTTGTTCATGGGACTATTCCTTATATATTTTTTCTGTATGCTTAAAATTCACTATGATAAAGTGTTAGTGTATTAGACTATTAGGGGAAACACTATATAGAGGTAGAAAAGATTAGTTGTTATTATTTTAATATTCTGATAAAGATGTCAATTTAAGTAACTACTAATAAAATACTCTACTATTCCTTCTTGAATTTTTTTTTTTATGAGAGGGATGAGAGGGTATGAGAAATCAGTCCTAAAATATCACACTTGTAAGGTACAGGTTTTATTTCTGTGCTATATCCCAGGCCCCCTGGATTTTATTTTTTTTTTTTTTCAAAAAAAATTAAGTGACTTACAAGCTGCAACGCAGAGAAACCATCAGAGGTATTCAGAAACGTGAAGCTGGCAATTGCTTTGCCATTCGGCATTTTGAAAGCGAATTTGCTGTGCAAACTTTAATTTGTTCTTGAAGAGTCAAGACAAACATTATTGAGAAAAATGTCAACCACAGCATTACCCTACCCTTTGTATTTTGTGCAGTGATTATTTTTTAAGATCTTTCATGTAAGTAGCAAACCAGGCTTTACTATCTTTTCATCTCATTAATTCAATTAAAACCATTACCTTTTAAAAGTCAAAAAAAATTAAGTGACACATATGTTCCTTATAAACTTGTTTAATACAATACTATTTTACAACATTGTAAGTGTATACTAGTGTGTGCTGAAGCAAATTATGGCACACTAGCATATTCAAGAAGGATTGCACAATTGGTGATGGGAATGTTGCACTGGTAAAGTGGCATGTTCTTTATATGACTGAAACCCAATTACAATCATGCCTGTAATCAAGGTGCTTAAAGCTTTTTTTTTAAAAGGATTGCACAATTTGACAACAATAATTACCAACAATATATTGCATATTGCGCTATGCTGTCACATTCCTAACTGCAAAATAAATCCGAAACTATACCTGTGCTGTAAGTATGCAAAATATGTGTCCAGAATCTGAAATGTATATGTTTGAAAGGGAATTTATTCCCCTAATTGTAATTTTCGGCTGACAATTCCAGTGATATTTGTGCAACAACTACAAATGCACTTTTCGAAATGACAGTTGTCGTTCATTGACATCATCATATGGCTCCCGGGTCAAAGAAGATAGTTTAGTAATTCGATGAACAAACGGTTAATGTGTTGATTCTTTTTGTTATTTCCCTCTTACCAATACCACACTTTGTTAAGTCTTGAATGTGGTTGGTATCTTCCTGTTTTGCTCTTTGTCAATATTGTGCTGGCTATTGTGGGATTTTTGCTTGATACATAGACAGTATGTTTGTATCCACTTTTTTTTTAAACTTGATGGGAATTTTTATTTGCAATATATAATTTTGGCATTTTCAGAATGTAGAGATTTGCTATATATATATGTAGGTATGTATATATATACATATATATATATATAAGAATTTATATCCTGACAATATGGAGCCTTCCTTCCAATGTGGTGATTCTTAGTGGACTGAATGATCAATTAATTATTAATAATAAATAATTAATAATAAATAATTAATAATAAATAATTAGCAATCAACTAATAATAACAAAAGTCTATTTTTTTAATGTCATCCATCAGCAATGAGGTGAAAAGTTTCCAGAACCCCAGGCCAGAGAGAAGACTTTCCCCTGGCCCAGGAGTTTGCGAGTTTTCAAGTTTGTCAGCTCCCATCAGTTGCTAGGCAGAAGAGTTGCTAAGGAAACATCAGACGTCGGAACGGAAGAGGGGGCGATGCGCACGCTTTGGGCGTCCTAGAGGAAGCTCCCAAAGGCGCGTCTCAAGGGTTCCGGGAGAAAGCGTTGAACCTGCGCGGACGAGAACCCCCGGAAGTTACGCAGGCACGCAGGCACGTACGCAGGCGCTGTTGCGCCGCGCGGGGGGTTGTGGGAAGGGCGTCGCGGGGGTAGAGACTGTGGGGGGGCGTAGCGGAGGGAATTGTGGGCGGGGCGCCTCGGGGGTGGAGACTAGGGAGGCGCGTGGCGTCGCGTCGCAGGGGATTGTGGGAGGCGCGCCGCGGTGCATTGTGGGCGGAGGTGGTCTCCGTTTTCCTCTCCTCCCTCGCTCCGTCCCTCCCGGCCAAGATGTCCGACATGGAGGACGACTTCATGTGCGACGACGAGGAGGACTACGACCTGGTGAGGCCGCGGGAGGGTCGCAGCCTGGCGCCACCGCCGGGGACGGGGTCCGGCCGGTGCGGCTGAGCCGGGTCCTCTCGCGGGAGAACGCGCGATCCTTCGCAGCCGCCTCGCTGCTGCAGTGACAGGCCGGGCTCCCGCCTCCCTGCAGGCCCGCCCCGAACGGCCCCCGAGCATCCCCGGGCTCCCGGACCCGGCTTTGGGGTCCCCGGCTCGGGCCAGGGCAGCGCCTCAGGCCCCCCTCCCACCCGGCTCCCCTGAGGCTTTGGGCCCACCTGGCCTGCTGTTCGGGAGGGAGGCACATTGGGGACCCTGGGGGATCCTCACCTGTCTCCTCCCAAAAAAGTCACCCCAGAATGTCAGTCCGTGAGACCCGAGCTAGGAGCCCCAGATTGTCGCTTGGAAGGAGTCTGGCTTGCCCAGGGCCTGAGTGGGTTTATTTTTTATTTTTATTTAATTTTGGGGGGATTGGAAAGATCAGGGTGCAATGGAGAATTGGAAGCCAAAAGACAGACAGACCTGAGCCACTCCTTTCCTTTTTCCTCCTTAGGAAAGCCCTGGAGGAGGTTTGGCCGTTTGTTGAGAGTCTGGCTCAGGGGTTGAGTTAGGTTTATTTTTATTTTTGATTTTTTTTTGGAAGATCAAAGGTGTAATGGAGGATTTGGGGGGGGGGGAGACAGACCTGAGACACTTGTTTCTTTTTTTCTTAGGAAAGCCCCGGAGGAGGTTTTGTTGTTTGTTTGGGTGATGCATGGTTGGGTGTAGCCAGTGTTGGGAGTTATAAAATACTCGTAGTATAGAAATCAATGGATTTGTGTGGTTGGAAGGTTTTTTTTTTTAATGATGTTAAACTCATGAGCGATGGTTCAGTAGTTTATTATTATTATTATTATTATTTCTTATTATTATTTCTTCCAGGTAGCTTTTCAAAAACCGTTATATGTGTGGGAATTAACAACATATGCCCTGGTCAGAATTAGTGGCAACTGCAGAGTGTTACCTAGTTGGGGACATTTCTAGTGCATGTCCCCGGTATATTGTGATGCTCCGTTATCATTTTATCCTAACGTTGAGTGGATGCTTACTTAGGGAAGCCTGGGCCAAAATGTGGGCCAAGATTACCTCTTTGCGTAATTTCCAGTGAAATGGTTTCTGCTTAAAAAGAAAAAGAGAGTATGCTTTTAAAAGATGTTAAATGCATTCTAATATTTAAACATTTTTGGTGACATTCCCCCCCCCCCCCAAAAAAAAAAAAAAAAAAAACAAAGGTTAACTAGAGCCATCTGTAATTTTGACCTTAGATTAACCCAGCATTTTTCAGGTCATCTTTGATGAGTATTAATCTTCAAAGTCGATGTGAATCTTCCTTAATCTAGTGAAAGAAAGTAGGTTACCATCAGAAATAAAGTGAAAATCTGGAGGGCTGGAGGCCAGTGGGTACTGCGCTTGCCTTGCACATGACTAACCCTAAGCATCTGGTCCTCTTAGACTGCCAGGGAACTATCCCTGAGCACAGAACCAAGAGTAAGCTCCGAGCAGTGCAAAGTGGAACCCCCAAATAAAAATCTGTTGCTGAACCAATGTATTTATTCAAAGAAGTAAGTAATGCCTTGTACCTATGAGCTAAAAAAATTTTTTTTGGTTTAAAAATAAAATAATTGAGTATGTTTGCCCTCTTAATAGAAGCAAAAACAAGCATTTTTAACCATATAAATTTATGTAACAGAAGAAATTGATGGTCTGGCAAGTCTTGTTCTATCGTTGATTTTTAGAGATCTGTATATCATTTGCCAACATAATATTAACTAGTAACTAGGGTGCTATTTATTGCATTATTTAGGCCAGTGATCAACCATATTATAATTCCGCATTCCCACTTTTGTAGCATGAAGTTGGCTCTGCTCATCTTTTTAGAAAGACTTACCAAAATGGCTCTTTGCTAAAGGTTATTTTAAGTAGAGCATTAGCTATTTGAACTTCAGTGTATTATTTGGGGGAAATGTTGAAAGGTAGATAATTCCAGTTATTTAAATTACTGTCAGGTTGTGAGTTTCATAGCTTCCCTAGTTGTGAGGAGTAAATGTTCACTGCTTTTATTATCTTAACATCTAGCAGCTTGGATACCTTAATTTTTAATCTTTTCTGGAGAAGAGAGGTGAGTCTTCATTACATGGTTGGTATCTTGCAATTTCTCACCATTTAACAAGATCATTAGATAATTATTTTGACTTTAGTTTCTCATTGTGTGAAGAATCTTAAAATGTGGGTTAGAAAAATTGGAAACACTACTTTGCATTTCTTTAAAAGGGGTATTTGAGGGGCTGAGGAACTAGCACAAAGGGCTTTAGGTTTGATTTGTCACTTATTCCTCCAGCCCTACCAGGAGTGAGCACTAAGCCTAGAGTAGCCCAAATACTGCAGGGCATTGCCACAAACACTGCAGGGATAAGTACATTGAAATGAAAAACTGAGTAAAATACTACAGGACAAAGTAAAAAAAAACCATTGTGTATTTAATATAAGACCTTTTTTTTTTTTTTTTAAAGTTTTTGGGCCACACCTGGCGGTGCTCAGGGGTTACTCCTGACTATCTGCTCAGAAATCGCTCCTGGCAGGCATGGGGGACTATATGGAACGCAGGGACTTGAACCAACCACCTTAGGTCCTGGATTGGCTGCTTGCAAGGCAAACGCCGCTGTGCTATCTCTCCGGCCCATGAGGCCTTATTTTTGTCCTTCATTGTACCTCAGTAGGTGATAGTTTCTTTTCCTGTGATATTTGAGCTTTTTTGTTTTGTTTGTGGTACACACTTTGCTGTTCTCAGGACTTACTCCTGGTTCTAAACTCAGGGATCACTCCTGGTAGGGCTTAGGGAACCATATATGGTGGTGGGCATTGAACCCAAGTAGGTTGCATGCAAACCAGGTGCCCTACTTGCTGTTCTGTCTCTGGCTCACTTCTGAACTGTTGTCTCTAATTTCTTAACAGATGCAATGTTGGGTAGATTTTAGAATAGGTGTTTTTTGTTTTTGTTTTTTAGAGGGAAGGCCACACCCAGCGGTGTCAGGATTACTCCTGGTTCAGCACTCAGAAATCACTCCTGGAAGGTTTAGGGGACTGACTACATGGGATGCCGGGAATTGAACCCTGGACATCCACATGCAAGGCAAATGCACACACTGTGCTATCACCCTAACCCCAAGAATAGATGTTTTTAAGATAACTATTGTTTGGGCCTATTTTTTTTGTGCCACACATTTGTTATTTAGGTTAAACTCTTTGTGAAGATAAAATTGTATATTTAAGATTTTTAAAGAGAAGACTAGAAGGTCAGAGAAAGAGTTCGAAGAGCAAGGTGCCTACTTGTACTTGCCCAACTCCAGGTTGATCCCTACCATCTCAGATGGTCTCCTTAGTATCACCAGGAGCAATCCCAGAATTGCCTAATAGGCTGGACTGACCCCTGAGCACATGTGGGTGTGACCCCAGTAAGCCAAGCCTCCTACATAGTAAAAATAAAAGACCAAGTGACTCAGGTCTTGCCAGATCCTTTGCAAAAGCACCTTATAAGCCCGAGGCAGTGAATTTAGTGCTGCTGCTTTTTTACTGAGAGTAAAACAAATGCATTTGACCTTTCGTTTTCTCAGTGACAATAATAAAAAAACAATGTGAAGTGAATAAATAGCTTTAATTTTTTTTTTTAGGGGAGGTGGAGGAAGGTGAGCTAGGGTGGGTTGGGAATCTCCCAGACATTCCCAGTGATGCTTGACCAAATGATTCATTTCTAGAGCCAGGGGTACAGTGCTACTTGCACCCTATCGAAACAGGGCCACTAAGCTAACCCAGTAGTGCTCAGGAGACATGTGGAACAAGGATCAAATAAGGGCTTACAACTGCAAAGCATGTGTCCCTTATTTATTCTGTTTGTTTTTAGGATATAGGCAGGGTTTAGAGGTTAGTCCTGTTCTATTGCTCTATCCTACCTCTCACCTTTGTCCCTAGCCCTCTGTTTTGTTTTGTTTTGTTTCATATAAAGAAAATGTTGAGCCACAGCAGGTAGGGTGTTTGCCTTGCATGCTGCCAACCCAGGTTCGATACTCAGCATCCCATATGGTCCCCAAGTCTGCCAGGAGTGATTTGGAAGGAAGGGAAGGAGGTAGATAGGGAGTGATTATAAAATTTATAATTATAAAACTGGGACCATGTCCAGGTTATCACCAATATTGGAATATAATCCAGTATTTCTAAAAAATAGTAATAAGAATACTTGCCTTATACCTATAAGCTAAAAAAAAAAGACATTTGATTTAGAAAGAAAATGAAATTCAGTATATTTGCCCTCCTAATAGAGACAAAAACAAACATTTTTAGGCACCTCTCTTCTCCGGAAAAGGTTAAAGATCAAGATATCCAAGTAATAAGAATCACTAAAATAAGACAATCCAATGTTTCTAAAATAACATAGTAATAAAAACTTGATAAAATAGTATAGCTCCAAACTCTTGAGTAGAAGAAGATATAACACTGTAATTTGGAAGCTTGGGGGTGGGAGGTTGGGACCAGTATGTGGAGTGCTCAGGGGCTTTTATTTTTTATTGTCTTTGTGCTCAGGAGTAACCACTGGTGGTCCCTGTGGGGAACTGTATGCCGTGCTAGGGATTTGAACAAGAATCAGCTGCATTCTAGGGAGCGCCTTAACTCCAGTCCTACCCGTGGCACTAGATTAAAAAGAACATATATTGGGCTCATCAGTAAGAAATAGATTTTATTAGGGGATTGGTTCATGATGCCAAGACTTTGTTTCTTTTACTAGACACCTTTCCTAACTAAAAGCTAAAAAAAAAAAAAAAGCTAAAATTTAACTAAAAAGGGCTTAAAAAGCTAAATTGCTTTCACATTAAATCACAAAATGTAATGTGTATTTTTCTCATAATATAGCCCCAGAGGCCAGAGCTGTTTTCCTGGCTAGCACTGAGGAGGATAACTCACAAAGAACTAGAACTGGCCTGTCTCAGTCTCTGTGATGTGTAGGGAGATAGAAGTAAGAGGAGTGGTTGCTATAACTGAAAGCCCGATGTGCAAGTCTTCACCAGTGCTGTACACACAGGTATATATGTCATCTGTGTTGCAGATTGAATGGTAATAAAACATTTTGTTGCATGGGAACAATAAGAAAATAAGAAAATTGTCTGGAAAATATGAACATGTCGTTAAATACATTGAAACCTCTATTTTCTTGCGAAAATGAGAGGAATTTGGTTACCAATAAAAATGACAAATGGGTATATATATGCAAATGGCTCTGAAACAATATATAAAACAGGAATATCTTTTTTTTCCTTGTTCCCCATTTGAACAAGTTCCCTTTACCCATTTATAATGAAATACTTTCTCCCAACCCCTTTATAGACCAGAATACTGCATATTCTATTTGTTCTTGGCTTTCTTTTTCTCATTTTATTGAGATGCTGTGATTTACAAAACTATTAATGATAGGGTCTCATGCATACTTCATTCTAACTCCATGCCCACCACCACAGTGCATCTTCCCAAGGACTTCCATTCACTCCTTTGCTTTTTAATTTATCTTGGAAACTATCCCAAAAGTAAGCGAAGATTTTCTCCTTTGGGTGTTTTACTTTTGTGTGTGTTGTATTGTGTAGTGTTTGTTTCGTAGTATGCCCAGTGAGTGATTCTCTGCACTTATTCCTGACTCATGCCTGGCATTGCTACAAGACCATATGCAGTGAGAAGTATCTAATCCAGGGGTCTCAAACTTGTGGCTTGCGGGCTGCAAACGGCCCTCCGTACAACATTTTGTGGCCCTGCCCTAGAGGAATCTTGTTTTGTTTTGTTTTGTTTTAGTTGTTTGGGTCACACCCCCAATGTTCAAGGCTTACTACTGACTTTGCACTCAAGGATCACCCCGACTTTGCCTCTTGCGGCCTGCAGGTAAATTGAGTTTGAGACCCCTGAATTCTAATCCATTTGGTTGGATGCATGCAAGGAAAGTGCTTTAACCCACTCTTCTACTCCCCATTCCCACCCATTGATTTGCTTGTTTGGACGACTGAATGGCTAGGATTATATCTATCTAGTCCTTACGGATAATGGGATGTTTGCCATCACCTGTCTATATCTCTTAGATTTCTTCATTGCTTGCGGTACAAATCAGATTTTTTCATAAAACCTTTTCATGTTTCTCCAATCGATCCAAATACCTTTCTAGATATCTGTTGTCTGGCTCTTCTGTTGTTTGACTAGTTTATGCCTCACCAACTCTTACACACCACAGCCTGTACTTCAGCTTTGACCATTCAGAGTTCTTCCAAATAAGCAATTCCTTTCAAGATTCCTTGGCCCACAACAGCTCCTAGCCATATTTTTAGGCCCGAGTAAGGTAACATTTCTTCATATTTACTCAAGAGTAATAGTTAATCTTTTGAGGGCTGCTACACATTTGATTATAAATGGGATTGTTATTTTATTTACATATCCCTCTTGACTAGCTTGAGGAGACAGTTAATTTTCATTTGTTTGAGCAGCACTTAATTGTTGATATATTAAATATTGAATATAAATAAGCAATGGAATTTTAAGTCCAAAATGCCACCAGTTTAAGGAATTATATCACTATAACAGAATCATACTTTGCTGTAGTTCACAGCTGGTGGTGAAAGTGACAGGTTCATAATATCACGGAGACTGGTTCAGCCTAGGATGATAATTTTTCCTGGTTATAAGAATTTGCCAGTGTCACTGTGGCAGTTCTCATGAACACTTAAGAATTGAACTGTATTTATGCAACTTATACGCATTCTACTTAATTCATATAATATGGAAAACCCAAAGAATATGGTCACAAAATGTTTAGGGCTGGTTTAACTCTTACCTTACATCACTGAGTCTTGGGTAAATTAAAACATCTAAAATTTAGTAAGTCAAATTATTTATAATGAAAGATTATAAGATGTGTTGGTATTGTTGCCTGAAGAAGGAGGTTTGGACACATATCCAACATAGCTCAGGACCTTTTCTTGTCTCTGTGCTCAGCAGCACTCCAGGGCAATATCCAGGGGACCGTGTGTACAGCTGGTGATTTAGAGCAAAGTTGGTGGGAGACAATGCAAGTTCCTTAACCCCTGTTCTCACTTTCTAGCCCAACCTTTTATTGTTTTGTTTCCCTTTTACTAGCAACTTCATGTCCTACTGTCATAAGTATCTTTCAACTTTTATTTCCCTTTCCTCATACTTTTGCCCGGTTTTCTAATTTGTATTTAAGAAAACAAAAATAGATATTGTCTGAGAGTTCATTCAAATTCATAGTTGTTGTGGCAGTTATAAGTCAAAAAAATATGTGTAAGTTCAGAGATTTATTCTGAAAAGTTATGTTGCAGAAAAGCAATTTTCTGGTTCAGCTAGCTATTCCTATGTCTTATTGAACACTTAACTGATTTCCAAAGACATGGAATAGATTTTGTGGCTACAAGCAATTTTTTACTACTCTGTATCTGCCTTTTAGGGAAAAGGAAAATGACTCAAAGGACTGGAGCACGTACTTTCCATGCAGAAGCCCTATTCCAGGCCCTGGCACTGCATGGTATAGTGGAAAAAGAAGGGAAAAGCATTTAAAGATGTGAAAGGATTTGGCTACTTGCAAGGAGTAATCAGGAAGGATGCCAGGGTGATAAGGAGCAGCTTGATTGAACCTATAACTTTGTATGCATAAAGAGGAATCAGATTTGGGGCAGGGGTTGCTTTTTTGCTTTTGTTTGGGGGCACAGCTGGCAGTGCTCAGGGCTTACTCCTAGTTCTGCATTTAGGGGTTATTCGACTATATGGGGTCGAGATTGAACCCAGGTCACTGCATTCAAGGCAAATGTCCTACCTGCTTATACAATGACTTCAGCCCCAAGAAAATTGGTATTTAAAGGTTAAAAAGAATTTAAAAGGCTGTCTAGAGATAAAGAAGTAGCTTGAGAGCAGACAGTATTTCTCAAACTTTTATCTTTTCACGTTCTGATCATTTAACGACTTATAGTTTTGTTTTTATAACTACTGTTGATGCTGGGTTTTTGTTTGCTGTCCTTTCTCAAAACATAACTCAGAATCTGTCTCTATCACAGTGTCATGTGATGTACAGTTGTCTTTTTTTTTTAAACTTGATCCACTTCACTGGGATAGGATATGAGTAACTGGGGTAGGATATGAGTAACCAGATTAAGAAGTAAAGAAGTGGGGGTTGGAATGATAGCACAGCAGGTAGAGTGTTTGTTCGCCTTTTATGCAGCTGACTCTGGTTCATCCCTCGCATCCCAGATGGTCTCCTGAGCCTATCAGGAGTAATTTCTGAGCATAGAGCCAGGAATAACTAAGCAGCACCAGGTGTGGCCCCAAATCAAACAAAACTAAAAAACAAACAAACAAAAAGAAAGCTTAACAAGCTGAGTTCTGAAAAAGCATTTAGGAGCCCTGGGTCTGATCGTTTGGTACATGTATCATGGTTCTCAAAGCACTGCCAGGTGTGTCCCCAAAACCAATCAGGAAATGAAGTAAATATGGGCCAAAGAGATATCAAGTACAGCAACAAAAAAAATTTTGTGAAAATTACTGTATCTTGCAATGAGGTCATTAAATCATTGTCAGAAGGTTTACTAAATTCTTTGTTGTTCCTTGATCTTTCTGTTACTTGTATTCTGTTTCTGAACATTAGGTGGTTTCAGATCCACATTGGCTTCTACATGGGGGTGCTTCTTCTGAAATGACAGTATTGAACAATTGGAGTTTTCGTATGGCAGCTGGATGATCAGCTTTTTTGGGGTGTGGTTTCAGATGAGAGGCCTTTTTGGAAGTATGAGAAAGGGGGTTACCCACACTCACTTCAAAAAAGTCCTGGTGATGTTAGCCCAAATATTGACATACCTGGAGATTTGTTCGGTTTGGTGTCTGCATAAATCAGAGTGGTCTTAGTGCTCAGTGGAGGAGCTGGGCCTTGGATGAAGCGGCGGTTGTGGGTGGTGAGTCCAGCTGTCCTGGTGGGGACTTGGCCCACCATTCCTCCACCAGAGGTCACCAGCTTTTAGCTGCACGGCTGGTGATGTGCATGATGTACCCATGATTTTCATGGCTTGATTTACATCTCTTTTCAGAGTAGTGAATCTTTTTAAATTTTTGAAGAGTGATTACCAGTATGGCTTGCCCTCATGGCACGGAAAGAATTTTCCTCTAGAGGGCGTACATTACAAAGCCACTGTTCCCAGGTAAAACTGGGAATATTTATTCTGTCAAACATCTCTTTCCATTTTTCTGCTCAAAGGAGAAAAACCTTGTGTTAATCTAATGTTTTCACCATTTTTATTACTGTGCCTTTAAGAAACATTTAACATTTATTCTATCTTGGTGAAATGTATTAACTTAAGATGGAGAAATAGCTGCTATTGCTCTTGTCTTTTTGTGTTGCCTTTTTTCTTTTGGTTTTTCGGGCCACACCCGTTTGATGCTCAGGGGTTACTCCTGGCTAAGCGCTCAGAAATTGCCCCTGGCTTGGGGGGACCATATGGGACGCCGGGGGATCTCCTTGGCTAGCGCTTGGAAGGCAGACACCTTACCTCTAGCGCCACTTCGCCGGCCCCTTGTGTTGACTTCTTTTTGACAATTTTTTACTTTGTAAGACATGGAACTGAAGAAATAATTTGCTTTCCTAAAATAATTTTTATTATGCTAATCTTTATAATTTGTAGCCAGATTAAATATTAGGGTTTGGCTTTGTTGTTGTTGTTGGAGTTTTTTGGGGGGGTGTGGGGTGAGCTGCACCTGGCAGTACTCAGGACTTAAACTTGTCTCTGAGCTCAGGTCATTTCTGGCAGGACTCGGGACAGGGCTGACAGGTATTGAACCTGGGGTGGCTATGTTTAAGATAATCCTCCTACTATCACTATCACTTTGTACCGTCACTTTGGCTCCCTTTCTGTAATTATTTTGCTTTTGTATTTTTGGGTTTTTTGGGCCACATCCCTTTTGCTTAGAGGTTACTCCTGGCTCTGAACATAATTATTCCTGGCAGGCTTGGGGGATCATATGGGATGCCAGGGATTGGACCTGGGTTAGCTGCATGCAAAGCAAACACCCTACTTGCTGTGCTACCATTCTGTAACAGAATTGTTTATATTGATTCACAAAGCAGTTGTTTCATTCCAGGTTGTGGGGGGGGGCTTTACTGTTTTAGTACTGAATTTGTGATGAAGCTTATATACGGTTATATAAATTTATTTTGGTTTCTTATTTTTTAATGATAATGGAATGCTTGTAAGACAAATATTCTTATTAAAATAATGATATCCAGTGTAAGCTATTCTGTATAGAGATTCCATCCTGCATAGACCATGTGAGAATAATGAAATTTAGATTTACAGAGAGGATTAGATTATGGAATTAAAAAAAGGATAATCAGTGTTAGGATTTATTTTTTCAGGTCCTATGACCACCAAAAGGTTAAACTACTACAGAACTGGGGGGATGTCCTTAACCAATAGAGCTTTTTGAATTAGGCATTTATGTTGATGCTATGGGAATATTAACTTTGCTATCAACAAAATTATTCTATATCACTTGGTTTTATTCTTACTTTGCCCCCTCTGTATTTAAAAATGTGGTGAAATATAGTGTATACATTGAAATTGTTTTGCTTATGTGTGGATCTTCTTAAATTTTTCTTCTTACAGCGCTGTGTGGGTTTCTTGCTTTAAAAACAATCTTTTAAGACTCCTTTCTAATATATAGGAATACTCTGAAGATAGTAACTCAGAACCAAATGTGGATTTGGAGAATCAGTACTATAATTCCAAAGCATTAAAGGAAGATGACCCAAAAGCAGCATTGAGCAGTTTCCAAAAGGTTCTCTTTCTTTTTTTGTTCTTTGTTGTTGTTATTGTTGTTGTTGTCATCATCTTAAAGTGTCTTTTTTAAGAAATGATGTCTTAGATCAAATAAATTCCAAGTTATTTTTGTAGAAAAATCTTACAAGATTTCCTTGTGCTTACAAAAGAATTTTTCTGTGGCCTATCTTATTTTTGTTTTTCATTTAGGAACCAGGGCCATGTCTCAAAAAATGCTAATTGTGGTTCTGATTGAAGCAAATCAATGTGATGATCAATAAATATTATATATACAGCCTTGTCCTTCTTTTGGGGTTCACATAGTTTTACAGTTGACTACTCTTGCTTTTTTGTTTTTGTTTTTGGGTCACACCTGGCAGCGCTCAGGGGTTACTTGGCTCAGAAATTGGTCCTGGCAGGCTCGGGGAACCATATGGGATGCCGGGATTCGAACCACCATCCTTCTGCATGCAAGGCAAACACCCTACCTCTATGCTATCTCTCCGGCCCCTACTCTTGCATTTTTACCATTGAGTTACTTAAATGGGAAAAACAATTCTATGACTGCATAATAATCAGAATTATTTCATCTTGGGTTTGTTTTGCACCTGAAAGTGCTTTGGAACTAACTCTTAGCTCCTTGCAGGGGACCATTTGTGGCTGGTGTTTGAACCTGGGCTCCTATGTGCAAAGCATGTACTGCAGTTCTTTAAAATATTTCTCTAGTCTGAGAATCAGTTTTTACTTAATCTTTAATGAATATATTTTAAAATAAGCTTGCTTCTCCTTAAGTAAAGCATTTTAAGGCTTAAAATTCTTGAAGCTGGAGAGATAGCACAGCAGTAGGGCGTTTGCCTTGCATGTGGCTGACCCAGGAGTGACCCAGTTCGATTCCTGGCACCTATATGGTCCCCCAGCCTGCCAGGGGCGATTTCTGAGTGCAGAGTCAGGAGGACCCCTGAGCTCCGCTGGGTATGGCCCAGAAACCAATCAATCAATGAATCAATCAATAAATAAAGTTTAAAAAAAAGACTTAAAAGTCTTTTCCCTTTGTTATTGTTTTGATGACCAGGTGTCCTACAGTGTATGGCCACAGTGCTCATACACACTTGATACATATTGGGGTCACACATTTAATGATGCTTGGGTCCTAGATAACAGCTGCCAGAACCACCGTCATCAGGAATTGAGCTCATCACCTTCTGCTTTAAGACAGGTGCTTAAGCCACTGAACCATCCCCTGGCCTTGGTGTCTGCTTTTCCTTTTAAGGACATTTTTGTTTGTTTGTTTTTGGGCCACACTTGCTGATGCTCAGGGGTTCCTCCTGTCTCTGTGCTCAGAAATCGATCCTGGCTTGGGGGACCATATGTGATGCCAGGGGGATTGAACTACAGTTCATCCTAGATTGGCCGCATGCAAGGCAAATGCCCTACTGCTTGTGCCACCACTCCAGTCCCTCCTTAAGGATTTTTTTCTAACAGGATTGGTACATGGTGGAATTATTGGAAATGTTTTTCATGTATGTCATGTAAAATTAATTCTAAAATAATTCTAATCACACTGGATCTCATTAGATAATCTAGTATTAAGTTAGACTAAACCTTTCTTCTTTTTAGGTGTTGGAACTTGAAGGTGAAAAAGGAGAATGGGGATTTAAGGCACTGAAACAAATGATTAAGATTAACTTCAAATTGGTAAGATTTATTTTGAGTGGAATTTTGTTAAAAGTGAAGTAAACTGAACGTATAAAGAATAAATGTCATTGTATTCAATTCTCTAAAATACTTTGTTGATATATTTGCACACTTCGTCTGCTTTTAACTTGTAGTATAAAATAACAGTAATACTAAATTAAAAAATTTTGAATACACCTTTTCTGCTTAAGAAAACGTATTTACATGGCTGAAACAATAGCACAGCAGTAGGGCATTTGCCTTACATGTGGCTGACCCAGGACGAACCAAGGTTTGATCCCCGGTGTCTGTCCCTGAGCCAGGAGCGATTTCTGAGCAAATAGCCAGGAGTGACCCCTGAGCATCACTGGGTGTAGCCCCTCCAAAAAAAAAAAAATACAAACTGAGCAATGGTATAGCAGGTAGAGCATTAACCTTGTATATGACCTATGTTGTTTGAACCCTGTAACCCCACATATTCCCTGGAGCACCACCAGGTAAGACCCTGAGCAAAGGTCCAGGAGTAACTCCTGAACATTGTTGTTTGTGACCCCAAACACACTCCCAACCAGCCACCCCACCCCAAAACAGAAAGAAAAGAAAACTTACTTCTTATTTTGTGGACAGGGTGTGACAGCATTATTAATGACAATACTTTTCTTCAAATATTGGTATTATTTTGGAGTTTGAATATATTTTTATATTGCAGTTTCTTTTCCATTGATCAAGGAAAATCTTAGAATTTTTTTTCCTCCTCCCCTAATGTTATCATTAATTCTTCTGTCTCCTACCTCACAAAATGCGTTCATATATGACTTCTTTTTAACCTTTATTCATCTGCTTCAATCCAAGCCAAAGTGATCTCTCGCCTGGATTGTTTTGGTAGTACACTGATGAATTGATGTCTCTATTTTGTTTTGAGGCATGAGTTTTGGGAATAGAGGAGTTGCAGTCACAGAACTCAAACCCAGGATTTCACACATGTTAAGAAGTATATACTGGGGCCTGAGAGATAGCACAGTGGTGTTTGCCTTGCAAGCAGCCAATGCAGGACCTAAAGTGGTTGGTTCGAATCCCGGCGTCCCATATGGTCCCCCGTGCCTGCCAGGAGCTATTTCTGAGCAGACAGCCAGGAGTGCCCCCTGAGCACCGCCGGGTGTGGCCCAAAAAAACAAAAAAAAAGTATATGCTACACCACTGAGCCATCTGATATTCTTAGGTCTGTCCTTGCCCAACTGCAATCAATCTGTTCTCCACACAGCACAATAAATCAGATATTTTTTTATTTCTTTAATATTTAATTAAATATTTAATATGTAATATTAAATACACCATAATATGTACTATTTAATTACATCTTTAATTATTAATATTTCTTTGCACAAGTTTTCTTTACTATTATCTTATTCTGTTCACTTTTTTCCTACCCACTTCTGCAACTATTTCTAATTGTCCCCTGTTTAAACTATGATATTATTAGTTGTTTATTCACTCTAACAAACATTTTTTGTATTAGTCAAGAAAAAATATTTTTCTTCCAGTTCGGCATTTCTCTGATTAAAAGTAGAGTATAACCCAGTAGAGAAAATAATAGCAATTATATATCGCTGAATTGTGACTGCACTATTAAAGTTGTAGATTTATAGACTTCTGTAGGACTGGTTCATGATATGAAGCTCGCCACAAAGAGTGGTGACTACAGTTAGAGAAATAACTACGCTGACAATTATGGTGACAATGCCAGTCAGTGAGAGAAGTAGAATGCCTGTCTCAAATAGAGGGCAGGAGTGGGGGTAGGGAGGGAGATTGGGGACATTGGTGATGGGAAGGTTGGTTGCACTGGTAAAGGGGGCCATTCTTCTTAGGACTGAAACCCAGCTACAATCATGTCTGTAATCAATGTGCTTAAATAAAGATATTATTAAAAGAATAAATAGACTTACATGATAAACTTGGAAGGATGGTAGACAGTCCACTCCGTATCTAGGTGCTATAAATTTTACCCTTAGTAATTCTTTATTTCTCAAACCTCCTTAAGTTCTTTATTTCTCAGGTCTTTCATGTTTCCTGGAAAACTATCATAATACAAATAATCCTGCAAAGAATAGCAACATTAGCTGTGGGCACTGTTGAGCAATAATAGCAAGGAAAGAAACATGTAATGTTCAAGAACTTTCTGATGAAGGAGTAAGATAGTATCTTTTTAGCTGGTGTTCAAGACATGCATGGTTGAATTTTTAGTCTTATGACTGACTAGCTTAGTGATTTCTATTATTTAAATCAATATTTTTGTATACCTAAAATTTGGAAAAGACACAAGTTAGCCATTTTGCACACTAATTTAATTTAGCTGATAAATGTTTGGAATTTTGAAGTTTAGTTATACTAATCCACATATTCTCAGTATATAAATATGATTCTAATAATGTACTTTTTCTTTCCTCAGACAAACTTTCCAGAAATGATGAACAGATATAAGCAACTATTGACCTATATTCGGAGTGCAGTCACAAGAAATTATTCTGAAAAATCCATTAATTCTATACTTGATTATATCTCCACTTCTAAGCAGGTTAGCTCAAATTCTGGCTTTATTCCTTGTTGCTTCTCAAGCTTTTGTTTATACTAAGAGCTTTGTTCCTTTTTTTAATAGGTTTAATGATTTTATTTTAACAGACTTGTTATTAGTGTACATTAAATATACTGTATACTATTTTCTTGGGAATAGTAGCATATAATATTAAAGATAATATAATTATTTTATATCTTTAGATATTCACAGAATTTACACACAGCTTCTACAGGTTTATATTAATCTCCTGTCGTTACCATCCCAGTTCCTTCTAATAAACTCATTAGACCACTTTAGCATTCTCAGATGTTTAATACAATTACATGTGACTTGTGTAAGTTTATTAGAATGTGAAGATTCTTGGGGCCGGGTAGGTGGCGCTGGAGGTAAGGTGTCTGCCTTGCAAGCGCTAGCCAAGGAAGGACCGCGGTTCGATCCCCCGGCGTCCCATATGGTCCCCCCAAGCCAGGGGCGATTTCTAAGCACATAGCCAGGAGTAACCCCTGAGCGTCAAACGGGTATGGCCCAAAAACCAAAAAAAAAAAAAAAAAAAAAAGAATGTGAAGATTCTTAAGTAAAGATCCTGGAGTACATAAATTTATACTCGCCAATATTTTTTGAGTATTCAGTAAATGCATCTACAGAGGTTGGTGAACGCTAGGCGATGAATGGAAGTACTGATAATAAGGAAACTACACTGGGCACTGGGACTGTTAGTGGTCTTGGTCTTAGAATTTTGTTAAGAAAAGCAGTTTTGTTACTAAGAAAATATTTGTTTTTATCCCTTAAGCAACATTGCCCTAAGTGTTAACATTTTTCAGTATAATGGGGTACAATAATATTGTCTTCCCATTTAATATTTCTTAGGCTATTTGGTTTCTTGTAATGAAAACTGTTCATCTCAGAATCAGTGACTTACAGTATGCATTTCTTTTTTGTTTTATTTTGTTTTCGGGTCACAACTGGTGACGCTCAGGAATTACTTCTGGCTCAGGACCATCCTGGGTTAGCTGCATGTGAGGCAAATGCGCTACTGCTGTGCTATAGCTCTGGCCCCCTGTATGGCATTTCTTAGGACAGTTTATTAAGTAGGACAGAATACATCTTTTGCTACAACAGTAGTCCTGATTATACAAATTATAGAGATGTTCAGTATTAGAAAACATTGTCTTAGGTGGAAATATCTTTGGTATACTATTTTAAATACTATAACAACAAGGATTTAAAGATTATATCTGCTACTGCGTGCTTTCATCTATTAATGTTTTTTGTCTTTTGAAACTAAGAATAAGTACATAGTTGGTGCCAGTTACCTTTTATTTACTAGTCCATGAGTAATAATAGTGTAAATAAACTTCCTTATTCTCATGGCCTAGTTACCTCTTGATTCTGTTAAACAGAAGGCCAAAGAATGAGGAGTTCAAACAACTGTAGAGCCAGTAGTAGAAGGGAAGCAAAACAAATAGTGATTTCCAGGGGGAGAAGGACAGGAAATCTATTTAATTTGCTCAAGTTAACTCATAGTGTAGACTTGTCTTTTCTTTTAGCTGCCTGATACACAGATAAAATTGTTTTAGACTTTACTTCGCCTAGCTTTTAGCAGTTTGATTCATCCTATTTATTTGTTTTGGTGTTTTGTTTTTCTTGAGGGAGAAACCAATTTATTTCTAATTTTGTTTCTTGGGTGTTGGGACCTAGCCACTCAGGACTTAACTGCTTGCTCTGTGCCCAGGGATCACTTCTAAACCATCAGAGTCAGGGGCTAGGATTCAGTACACTTGCAGGGCAAGTGCCTTCTCTACTCTTCTCTCTCTCCGGCCCCCCTATTTGTTTGTTAAGTAGCTTGTTTGATTTTTCCATGTAGATGTCAAATAAAGAACTGTGGTAAAAACAATATATTAAACTAGTCCTATATATACATAATTCCATTAATATAATATGAATTTTTGAATTGAATAAGACTATTACTATAAGAACAGTAAATATTTTCTGGGTTTTATTTTTAAATTTCACATAAAAATAAATCATGAAACTTCATGTAATTTGATGTGCTATGCTTTATTAATTTTGGGGATAGATACAGGTAATATATCTTATGTGTGTTAAAGTTCAAAGATGCACTTTTAGTTTGCTCAAATTAACTTTATTAACAGGTACAAATTTGCTGTTTACAATTATAGAATTCTGATTTTTTATGTCAGATGGATTTACTGCAGGAATTCTATGAAACAACACTGGAAGCTTTGAAAGATGCTAAGAATGATAGACTGTGGTTTAAGACAAACACAAAGGTAATAACTTCTGTTACAGCATTTTTTTTTGTTTGTTTTGGAAGCATGGCTGGGTATCCTCTAGAAACTATATACTACAGTTGTACACCTTCTCCTAAACTCTGATTTTAACCATCTTGTTTCTCTTATAGCTTGGGAAGTTGTATTTAGAACGAGAAGAATATGGAAAGCTTCAAAAAATCTTACGGCAGTTACATCAATCCTGCCAGGTAGGAGTTTGAATTATTTTATTTTTATTTTATTGGTTAGGCCATACCCAGTTGTGCTAAGGACTTACTCCTGGCTCAGCTTAGGGTTCATTTGTGGCAGGGGTTGGGACCCTACATGGTCCTGAGGATGGAACAACTGTCAGTTGTGTGGAAGATAAGAGCTTTGACAAACTCTTTACTACAGGGGTCTCAAACTCGCGGCCCGGGGGCCCTTTGCGGCCTGCCATACAACATTTTGTGGCCCACCTTCAAATATCGTAGTATTCGTGATTATTCGCTTATCGAATAATCACAATAAAAATCACATTAGTAAGAAAAAAATTGCATTAAACATTCGCATACACCGAGCAGTTCCGTTCGGGGTATGCAAATGTATAATGCTATTTATTGCGATTTTTTTCTTACTAATTCAATTTTTTTATTGCGAATATTCGGTAAGCAAATAATCACGAATACTTTGTGCCTAGTGCAGACATCATTTCCGCTGCTCCTGCCCGCTCTCCCTTGTATTATCGGAGGCTTAAGTGAGAGAAGGGAGAGAAGTTTATTACAGAATTAGATTTTGTCATACGTTTATCATGACTTCATCAAAGCCTGCAGTAAAGAGAAAGATTGATGACGAGCACAGACAATTTCAGGAAAAGTGGGAGATCCAGTATTTCTTTGTTGAGCACAGGGGCATCCCCACATGTCTTATTTGCTCAGAGAAAGTTGCAGTGCACAAGGAATACAACTTGAAATGCCATTATTCAACTAAACATTGCTGAGGAATGTGCAAAATATCAAGGAAATGAGAGAGCCAAGCAGGTTGCTAGTCTTAAAGCATGTCTAATGAGGTAACAAGACTTCTTCAAGAAAGCAACCAAAGAGAATATTGCAAATATTGCATCAGTGGAAGCTAGTTACATGGTTAGTGAGATAATTACTAAGGCAGAGAAACCATTCACAGAAGGAGAGTTTGTTAAAAAATGCATGTTCCAGGCTGCAAGTATTATCTGTCCGGAAAAGAAAGGTCAGTTTAGCAATATCAGCCTTTCTGCCAACACTGTGACAGAGCGCATTTCTGACATGTCAAGTGACATTTATCATCAACTGCGTGAGAAAGCCAAATGTTTTGATGCATACTCAGTTGCTCTTGACGAGGGCACAGATATAACAGACACTGCGCAGCTCACAATTTATGTTCATGGTGTTGATTGCAATTTTGAATTGACAGAGGAGCTGCTCACAATAATTCCAATGCATGACCAGACCACCGCTAATGAGATATTTTGGCATCTGCGTGATGCCATTGAGAATGCAGGTTTGCCATGGAAGAGGTTTGTTGGAATAATAACAGATGGAGCGCCATTGATGACAGGGAAGAAAAATGGACTGGTGGCACTTGTTCAAAAAAACTTAAAGAGGAGGGTGTAGAGAAGGCCATTGCTCTTCACTGCATTATCCATCAGCAGGCCCTTTGCAGTAAATGCCTGCCATGTAAATGTAGCCGTGTAGTGATGTCTGTTGTGAAATGCATCAACCAAATCAGATCCAGGGGCTTAAAGCACAGGAAGTTCTGTGCTTTTTTAGAGGAAATGGTGTCAGAATATGGAGATGTGCTCTATTTCACTGAGGTACGTTGGCTAAGCAGGGGAAATGTCCTGAAAAGATTTTTTGAGTTGAGAGAAGAAGTGAAAGCCTTCATGGAGAAGGATGGGAATGCTGTTTCTGAGTTGAGTAAGCACAAATGGCTCATGGACTTAGTTTTTCTTGTTGACACATAAGCTGAATGTACTAAACAAGATGTTACAAGGCCCGGAGCATCTTATCAGTGCTGCCTATGACAACGTGAGAGCATTCTCTACAAAACTTGTGTTATGGAAATCTCAGCTCTTTTAGACAAATCTTTGCCATTTCCCAACATGCAAGGAACTTGTAGATGCAGGCATACATATACCATTCAGTGGTGAGAAATATGTTGATGCTATTTTTAAGCTAGAGAAGGAATTTGATCACAGATTTGCAGACTTCCAAAAGCACAAATTTTTGTGGACCCCTTTTCTTTGATGTACAAGATGCCCCTCCTGTACTTCAAATGGAGCTCATTGACCTGCAATGCAACTCTGATCTCAAAGCCAAGATTAGTGGAAAAGCAGACATTCATGGGCAATTTTTGAGAGAATTTCCCCCCAGTTCTCTGAGCTTTCCTGAATGTTCAAGCGCACCATGTGCCTTTTTAGGAGCACATATGTGTGTGAAAAGTTATTCTCCACATTGAACTTCAATAAGTCAAAGTACAGGTCTAGACTTAATGATGATCATCTTCAAGCCATACTGAGGGTCTCAATTGCTTCCTCTCTAAAGCCAAATGTGGTTCAGATTTGTGAAAAGAAGCGCTGTCAAGTCTCTGACAGCAAGGAATAGGCAAAAGATGCCATGTTCAGAAGAACTGTTCATGATCTTCACTCAAAGTTCTATTTATGTTCAAAAGAAATAATTAAAACTGTTAATAATGACGTTTGAGGACTTTTTTTTTGTGAAATCCCTTATGCGGCCCTGCCTCATCCCGACTTTGCCTCCTGTGGCCCCCGGGTAAATTAAGTTTGAGACCCCTGCTTTACTACCTCTTCAGCCCTATACATTTTTCCTTAATATTCTTCTTACTAAGATCATAAGGGGAAAATGTATTTGAAATATTGATTAGGAATTTATTTATTTCAAGCATCAGCCCCCCACGCCCCCAATTTAGAGACTAGGCACATGTTCTCATTGGGTGCACGTGTTGCTGCTATATATATGTGTGTTACTGGCCCATTCACATGGTGCCAACATACATATGTTGCTTGCAGCTCCCCTCTTGAAATGAGTACTTGCATTTGCATACTTTTCTACTTTATGGAATGTGCTCGGGGCGCTCTTTATTGAAATCATTGTGATTTACAAAGTCCTTCATAGTTTGATTTTAGGCTTACAGTGACAGTGAATTAGGGCCATTCCCACCACCAGTTTTGACCTCCCCCCATCAAAGTTCCCAGAGTGCATCCTACACTAGCACCCTTTACCCCCTAGCCTGTCAGTGACACCTGTTTTTTTTTTTTTGTTTTTTTTTTTTTTTTTTTTTTTGTTTTTTTTTTTTGGTTTTTGGGCCACACCCGTTTGATGCTCAGGGGTTACTCCTGGCTATGTGCTCAGAAATCGCCCCTGGCTTGGGGGGACCATATGGGACGCCGGGGGATCGAACCGCGGTCCGTTCCTTGGTAGCGCTTACAAGGCAGACACCTTATCTCTAGCGCCACCTTCCCGGCCCCGACACCTGTTTTTTAATACCCCTGGTCATTTATTCCTTATTCAGTGGAAATTATGAAGGTTATGTGGGATCCTTTTTGCCCATGAAAGATGATGTTCTTGGTATGCTGATTCCTACTTAAAATGTGTGGTATGTTTTTCACCCAGTATTAACTGTATGGTTTTTAGGTTCATTCAGAAACTAAAATTTAAAAACAAAAATTTTTTTTGGTTTACTTTGGATTGTTTTGACTAAAATTCATTATTTGCTTTTGTAGACTGATGATGGAGAAGACGATCTTAAAAAAGGTACACAGTTATTAGAAATATATGCTTTGGAAATTCAGATGTACACAGCACAGAAAAATAACAAAAAACTTAAAGCACTCTATGAACAGTCACTTCACATCAAGTCTGCCATCCCTCATCCACTAATCATGGGAGTCATCAGAGGCAAGTTTTTTTTTGTTTTTTTCTTTGTTTTTTTTCAGAGGCAAATTTGGTATGGAAAGGATAGGCACTGACTAGGGAGACATGTAGCTGTCACTTTATGTGCTTCAGTGATTGAGCCTGGATTGTTTCTGTCAAGTGGAAATTAATGACAAAGTTTTAAAATCAAAACCAATGGAATTATCGAGCCTGAGAAAGAAATTAAGTTTTTCGATTAGCAAGTTTATTTTTGAAGTAAACATTAATTGAAAATATGTCATCAGGGGCCCAGAGAGATAGCACAGCGGTGTTTGCCTTGCAAGCAGCCGATCCAGGACCAAAGGTGGTTGGTTCGAATCCTGGTGTCCCATATGGTTCACCGTGCCTGCCAGGAGCTATTTCTGAGCAGACAGCCAGGAGTAACTCATGAGCACCGCCGGGTGTGGCCCAAAAACCAAAAACCAAAAAAAAAAAAAAAAGAAAAAGAAAATATGTAAATTCTGTTCTTGAATTGTCATGATGCCTTTAAAGTTTCTGCTTCAACTGGGAATGAGTATTTGTAAATGCTTACTTAACTATTATTTAATGAAGAGTTTGCTTTTTTTGAAGCCATGTAACCAGGGACTAGTACTATTTAGTTGATATAATTAAAAATCTACAAGTTACTAACATAGTTTTTGTTTTTGTTTTTTTTATTCTTTACAGAATGTGGTGGTAAAATGCACTTGAGGGAAGGCGAATTTGAAAAGGCACATACTGATTTTTTTGAAGCCTTCAAGAATTATGACGAGTCTGGAAGTCCTAGACGAACCACTTGCTTAAAATATTTGGTCTTAGCAAATATGCTAATGAAATCTGGAATAAATCCTTTTGACTCACAGGAGGTATTTGTGTTAATAGTTCATTTTTTTTGTCAGCTGTCTTTTGTAGTAATATTCAATTTATGTATATAAACAGCTAACTCTTTTATTATATTTAGGCTAAGCCGTACAAAAATGATCCAGAAATTCTAGCAATGACAAACTTAGTAAGGTAAGATTTTATATTTCATTTAAAGGTAAATATCCTTACAATAGTTACCAGTGACCAAAGCGATAGGACAGTGGATAGGGCGTTTGCTTTACCTGAAGTTGACCCAGGTTCAATCCCCTGCATCCCATGTGGTCCCCTGAGCCTGCCAGAGTAAGCCTGAGTATCACCAGGTGTGGCCCAAAAACAAATAAAAAACCATTGTCAAAAAGAAAGAGGAAAGAACTTTTCAGAATTCAATTAATACTCCGTATTTGCTCTTTCATTACTTTTTATTTTAAAATACACCAGTTTCTGATATTTGTATCTTTGAAGTTTTTGTTTATGCTGAATACTGTTTATTTGCATATTTATGTGTTTTTATTATTTTTCTGTAGAAACTGTAGATTTTTAAAATAATTCACATTGTTTTGCCCCTAAAAAATAAAACCTTTTTTTCTTTTTTGGTTTTTGGGCCACACCCTATGACGCTCAGGGGTTACTCCTGGCTATGCGCTCAGAAGTTGCTCCTGGCTTCTTAGGGGACCATATGGGACGCCGGGGGATCGAACCGCGGTCCGTCCTAGGCTAGCGCAGGCAAGGCAGGCACCTTACCTCCAGCGCCACTGCCTGGCCCCACCTTTTTTTCTTTTAAAAAGAAAGGAATCTGTGAAAGACCAGAGAGATAATACAAGGTTTATGGTATCGCCATACACTCAACCTACCATGGCTCAATTCAGGTGTATCGTTTTCCCCACCTCAGAAAATAAAACTTTATCTCAGATAATTTTCTGTACCAGTGGAGTCCTATTTGTGACTTATTGGTGATTGGTGACTTTTGTGAAGAACATATATAACTAACGATGATTAGCAACTGAAAAACTTATCATATAACATACACCAAACATAATTAAAGCAGGTAAAACTAAACAGAGTCAGGCCCCAAAATAGCTTATCAGGTTGATTTGACTGCCTTGCAAACCTAAGATCAGTGAAATGAAGAATTTATTCCCTAATACTACCATACATGTCCAAGTACAATGTCGGCTTCATACACCACCAGATGTGTGCCAATATCACAGCTAAAAATAATGTAATCCCCTTGAAAGCACTGCAAATATATGAGCACAAACAACACTCCAAGCTCTGCATCCAAAACGTACACTTGCAGCACAGCTAAAGTCCACAGACTTGTCACAACAGTGAAAGGGAGAAGAGTATCTTTAAAAAAAATTAAAGAACATTTATTTTAATTGGGGAAAAACCTATAGCCTAGGAAAGGAGGTCTGTTTTTCTAAAAATAAAAATGAGTGAGCAAGAAAATTTCTCCATTGGACTAGGAATAAATGGGACTTTTAACTTGAATGTGCTTTTTTGGCTGAAAAAGAACAGGTATTTTTTAAGTTTGTTTGAGATTGTACAAGTGAGTTTATGCAGGTGGTATAATTAATGTACATAAACTTAGTCTGTCTTTAGATGATTTTTAAAAGTACTCTTAGACTAGGGCTGCAGTTCAATAATAGAGCTCATATTTGGCATATATGAGATCCTAGATTTGATTCCCAGTACAAATAAAATTTTTTTTTTTTTTTTTTTTTTTTTTTAGTTTTTTTGGGCCACACCCGGCAGTGCTCAGGGGTTACTCCTGGCTGTCTGCTCAGAAATAGCTCCTGGCAGGCCCGGGGGACCATATGGGACACCGGGATTCGAACCAACCACCTTTGGTCCTGGATCGGCTGCTTGCAAGGCAAATGCCACTGTGCTATCTCTCCGGGCCCAAATAAAAATTTTTTTATCCAAGTTAAAAGTGCTATAAGATTATCAATCATGAATAATCTACAAATAAATTTCTAAGAGTTGGGGAAAATAGTTTATTAGGTATGATTGAGTTTTTGTATGAAATATCCTCATTTGCTTTGTTTTTATATGGTTATCACTTGTTAATACTTTTGTTTAAGGGAAATCATAATTATACATGAAAAATTTATCAAAATCAGGTCAAAGTCGTAATTCAAATGGCTATTGTGTATGCCAGTATGAATGAATAGGGTTGAATCTTGGCACTGCATGGCCCTGGGAGCATCACTGGGAGTGGATCCCAGGCAGAGTGCCAAGAGGAGCCTCTGAATACTGCAAGAATGTTCACACACTTTGCTCACCAAAAGGGGTGCTAGAAATAATTAGGGGCTTAAAAACCTTAATACACTAAGAAATTGTCTAGTTTACTATAAATTTTAATTAAATTGATTAGTTATGGAAGTTGATTTCTTAATCTTATTTCATCCCGTCTGCATTTAGCCATATAAATAAGAGATATTGAATTAATTGATTCACTTTCTAATACTTTAAAAAAATAACGATCTTTTAAAACCCTTATAAATATTGAGTGGAAATTTTAGTTTACACATTAATCTTCTATGTAAATTAAAGTTTTAAATACATGGGGCCTGAGAGAGGTCTTAAAATAGTCTGAGTACATGCTTTACACACAGATTTTACTCCCCCAGCATTGCATAGTTCCCTGAGCACCACCAGATATGGGCCAGAATGATAACAGTTGGTAGGGCATTTGCCTTGTAGGTGGCCAACTCAGGACTGACCTGGGTTTGTTCCCTGGCATCCCATATAGTCCCCTGAGCCTGCCAGGATCGATTTCTGAGCTCAGCCTGGAGTAACCCCTGAGCACCACCAGGTGTGGCCCCAACACCCCCCAAATAAATAATACATTAAAAATGAGTGAAAGAACTAATTTACAAGTTCTTTTTAAAGTATTAGCTATATTTATATCAATAATATATTCTAATAAAACCAGTTTTAACTTGAAAACTTATCAGTTTTATCTAAATTGTTCTATACTTTATACAAGACTTGTTTCTTCAACTACTTAAATAGTGAAAAACATGTTTCTTGGTTGAGAGACAGGTGTACAAATGTTCTCGCTACTTGAATATGTCCTCCTGTAGTATATTACAGTTATATATTTGGGATAGGTAAGAAAGTAATGCTTCCTAATTTTATCTTCCTAGTCAGTTGCCAGCAGACTAGAGGAAAATAATTCCTGTTGAAGCACTTGAATCAACTGCCCCTAACATGAAGTTACATTGCGACCCAACAGATGGAAGCACAGCAGAAGGCGTGCAGAATGGCTGATGATATGTCTTACATATAAAGCAGACAGTGGTGCCATATCCAGAAGGTTGGCTTCTTCCTTCTCAGCACCTTTAGCAGTTCACATAGTGCCTTAAAGATTTTTTAAATGTAGATAGGAGACTCAGAATCCTGAACATATATATATATATATCAGCCTTTGACCTTCTGCAGCAGTGTTCAGTCATTCTTTTTTTGCATGTGTTTGTCCCATTCAGCACTAATTATCTTCCACTCTAGTTTCTGCCATAGATAGTCCAGTGGAATTTCAAAAGAGAAATGAGACTCAAATTACTCCCTTTGAAAAGTTTTGGCAGTTGGTGGTAGCTTTCTAGAAGATTAAAGTTAGGAAGCTACATTTCTAAGTAACCTTGAGAGAAGATAAGCTGTTGTATTGAAGCACAGTTAGGCTACATGAAGCCTGGTATTTTAGGATTAAGTACACAGTTCAATTAGTAAACTCAAACATTCAAGTTATTGTCAGTTCTTAAAATGTTGGGATAGCATTGTGAAAACGCCAGAAGATTTGATCTTATAAAACTAAAAATATTCAAAAGGAAAATCCTTTTTGCTTGCAATGGATGTGTATCTGCAATGATCTCTGAGCCAATCTAGCATTAGGTTTTTGTATATGAAAATTGAGGAAAAGATTGCTTGGCATTAGTTATCGACTTTATTACATGTTGTCTTCATAATTAACTAGACTTCTGCTTTTTTTTATAGTGCCTATCAGAATAATGACATCACTGAATTTGAAAAAATTCTGAAAACAAATCACAGCAACATTATGGATGACCCTTTTATACGGGAACACATTGAAGGTATGTGTCCTTCTGATAACTGACTGTGCTTTCCTTGCCCTTGTTTGATGATGCTTTTTATTGAGCTAGTTTGAGTTGAACTCTTTTTCTTCTCTTTATTGGCAGGTTTAGAAATATTTCTAAATGCTGTCATGAAATAAATACTCCAGTCTAAGCTGTTTTAAGGAAATCATAAACATAAACCAAAGTCATGTTGTTAAATTTATAACTTATATGTTAGTTTTTCATAATATCCATTTCTTACAGGTATCTTGTTTCTTTTATCTTGATAATTTTTGTTAAATGTTTATTACTAATACATAGGTTAATTTTTAGGTATTACTTCTGCCAAATGACAAAAAGACTGCAAACTATGCTATCACGAATGGTGCAATGCCTTTACTATGTAAAGTAGGTTAACAGTGAGTTGGGAGAAAGAATGCATGGGCTAAGGAACTTGAAGGTAGCCAGCCCTGGTTCACTGCTTAGTACCACTTGGTACCACAGCCAAAAGTATAAACATTAAAAGTCAGCTGAATATTGAGTCAGTAAATGACATTTTTAAATAAATGTCATTGGATTTAAAAACTAAAGAAATCCGTCCTTTATTCTGGGGCCTCTTTATTCCTGCATGGTTCCTGCTGTAATGGAACTGTTCTAAGTTTTCCTTTTGTTACTGTTGTTGCTGCCCACAGTGCCAGGGATCCTATTTAGGGCCTTCACATTCAGGGCATATACTCTACTACCTGTGCTACATTCTTGGCTCTATATGACGGTCTTTAAATGACCATTTGAAACAGCTCATTCAAACATGGAAATTTTAGGCTAACCGGGGAAATCTTTTCCCTTTGGAAAAAACATTCTTTTAGGTGGGAGGAATAGCATAAAATAGGGATGCATGAAATTAAAGCAGAGCTCCTAAATGCAAAGAGAGCATAAGATTTGTCCCTTTGAGCCATCTCCCCAGCCTGGAAATTCCTCCCTCCTCCTCTCTCTTCTGCCATCTTAAAATCTTTCATATGAGGACCAGTGATAGAGTACAAGCCTTCCATAGATGGAGTCCTGTATGGGTTCTCTCCCTGTCCCCAAATAGTGATGGGTAAGTCCCTGTTCCCTCTATCCTACGTAATCCAATCAGATGTGGAACTAGGCCCTGAGTACTACAACCACAGACGTCACAGCCATGGAAGTTTTTATATGCAGCCTAGAATGATATATACTCTGAAGATATAGTTAAATGTAGAAACCTTGTGTATGAATATGTTTAGCTGAACAAAAAAGATACTTGAATGTGAAGAAAGTAGAGAAGATTGTGAAATGTATACAATGTAATTTTGTAGCTATTGAAAGAGTATAAAATTATGAACTTGACTTGATGTTCATCTGAGTGTCTTGGAAGATGTTAACTGTGAAGGCAGAGGATGCCACTCAAGTAGTAGTGTCCATGTGCGTGCGTGTGTGTGTGTGTGTGTGTGTGTGAATCCCTGTGCTCCATATGATGCACTGCATAGTTACCAGACACCTTCATGTGCCAAGGAAAAGTTACTACTAACTACAAGGGAAGTGCTGAGCAGTGAGAAAGTGTGAGAATTGATTGTTTGTTGTTGTTGTTTAAGTTAAAGCTGGTTTTATTTTGAAGTTCTGAGAAAGTGGAGAGAAAGAAAGTAAAGGGAAATGGGGCTGGAGAGATAGCATGGAGGTAAGGCATTTGCCTTGCGTGCAGAAGGACGGTGGTTCGAATCGTGGCATCCCATATGGTCCCCTGAGCGCTGCCGGGTGTGACCCAAAAGCCAAAAACCAAAAAAAAAAAAAAAAAAAAAAAAGTAAAGGGAGAATGCAGGCTGTTGAGAGTGGAGCAAATGAGCCCCAGTATACATTCTGGTGTGAAAGTGTGGATGTAGACATCTCAAGAAGAGAGATGAGGGCGGTACAGATTCCGTGAACATGTGCTTGGGTTATCAGCACATTGAGTGCAGGCAGGAGAATACTTTAGAGAGGGTCCAACTTGAGCCAAATTGAGGAAAGGTGCGAGCAGGAAAACCTTCAGGAGGGTTTTACCTCTCCAACTGTGGGGATCTGTTGGATCTTTTTCGGTGATGATTATTTCAATCCTTGCCAAAGAGATACATTTTGAGAAGATAGCTGTTGGTTCTGATTAATATGGTTTAGAACTGCATGATTTATGAAGATTAATCTGATTAACCATTAAATGCAAGTGTTCTAATTATTGTCTTTTCAGAACTTTTGCGAAACATCAGAACACAAGTGCTCATAAAATTAATAAAGCCTTACACAAGAATTCATATTCCTTTTATTTCTAAGGTACTTATTTATTTCTGATATTTGTTTTTTTTTTTTTAATTTAAAATGCGTATTTCTACCTTCTACCTAAGAGAGTAGGGGCCAAAAAGTTCAGTGGGCTGAAGTGCATGATTTGCATGCAGGAATCCAAAGTTCCATCTGTTGTACTGATGATGTGGCCTAAAAACCTAAAAATAGAAAAGCAATTTTAATTTGGTGACATAATATTACAATTTAAAAATACAACATAGCTACAAAGAATTAGTGTGGGGGTTTGGTTTGGGGGTCACACTGCCCAGGAATGGAATCTTTCCTGTTGGTGCTCGGGGGACCATACAAGATGCCATTCATCAAAATTGGGTCAGCTGCATGCAAGGAAAGCAAGCACATTAAAATGCTCTGCCGCAAAATAAAAAAAAAATTTTTTTTTTGCATTTTGGGCCACACCCAGTGATGCTCAGGGGTAACTCCTGGCTGTGTGCTCAGAAATTGCTCCTGGCTTGGGGAACCATATGGGATGCTGGGGATCGAACCTCAGTTCATCCTAGGTTAGCACTTGCAAGGCAAACACTCTGCTGCTTGCACCACCTCTCTGGCCCGCAAAATAAAATTTTTAAAGAACTTTTAACATCTATCTTGTTTTCTCCTTTGTGTCAAATTAAGTTAATGAAAATGAAAAAGATTTTCTTGTAAAATATTCTTTCTGAAACTGCAGAGATTACACAGTGGATATTGCACTTGCCTTGCACGTAACTGACCCAGCTTCGGTATCCAGCATTCCATGTAGTTTCTGGTGTTTCATTAGAAATCCTGAGTACCTCCAGCTGTGGCCAGGAAACAAAAGAATTTACTTTTGACTCAGGAAATGTTGGAAGGGACAGTAGTGACTAACATGTACTTGGGGACAGGGAGCTAACTTGAAGGACCCTATCATATGTTCTGGCATACAAGACATTTAGGTCTCCCTGCACTTCTGTGGCTCCCAGGTGTTAAGTATGCAAGCAGCTGAGAGCAGTGCTGGGTATGACCCAAGGGCTGGGTCATACCAGGAGTTGGGGGTCAATGGAGAGAGCTTATGTCTTGTATGCAGAGGTTCCAGTTCAACCTTTCACAACCACATGGTCTCCGAGCACCACTAGACCTGAGTGACCCATGAGCACAGAATGGAAAGTAGCCCCTGAGCATTGGCAGTTATGGTCCAACACCAAAATATAAAAGGAAAACTACACATAAAGTTGGAGAAGTGTAAACCCATATTGTTGCTAATTATGTGTCAAATTGAGTTAATGAAAAAGACTTTCTGATTATTAAATTTAACTGATTAAATGTGATAATTATTACATATTATTTGATAATTGTGCCTTGGAAGTTGCAATGTCAATTGCATCTCTGACCTGATATGTTTTCAAAAATATTTTGAAGTGATAATGAAATTTTATGTAATTTTTCACTGACTTTCTTGTTAAGGTGATAGAAATAAATTTAAAATAAGAATAACTAGATAGCACAATGGTAGGGTATTTGCTTTTCGTGCAGCCGATTCAGAACGAACGGTTCGAATCCCAGCATCCCATATGGTCTCCCATGCCTGCCAGGAATGATTTCTGAGTGCAGAGCCTGGAGTAACCCCTGAGCTCCACCAGTTGTGACCCCAAGCACACCCCCCCCAAAAAAAATCACTATATAAAATCCTACTTTTTACTTACTCTTTTAAGTTTATTAATTGGAATTATAGCGAGTCTTTTGTCTTAGGAGTTAAACATAGACGTTGCTGATGTGGAAAGCCTACTGGTGCAGTGCATACTGGATAAGTAAGTACTTGGCTACTTTTTAATCACAAAATGGTTAGAACCACAAAGTTTGATTAAAGGTGATGAATGTTGCAATCTTATTCTTAATTTTTGTCTGCTACATTCTTTGGGTTTTTGATAAATGATTGGCTTACAAATAGTATGTAATCTTTGAAAATAGTTCTGATTTCTCAGAAGAAAATTTTAATTAATATTTGGCCCTCAAGCCCCTAGGAAAGTAGTGAAGTATACTTTAAGTACAAAGATGTCACATAATAGTTTGGAAATTGTAAGAACTATATATTGATTCGAATGTATTGTAAATGTAAGTCTTCACAACTATCTAGAAAAAGAAAATTCTTAATCAGTCAAAACATACAATTTTTTCTTGGTATTTATTGGTAATGTAAATATTTGATTAACATATCCAGGAGATAATCTTACTGAAAATGGTGTGAAGACATGCCCTTTTTTATTTATTTGCTTCCAGCACTATTCATGGCCGAATTGATCAAGTCAACCAACTCCTTGAGCTGGATCATCAGAAGAGGGGAGGCGCCCGATATACTGCACTAGATAAATGGACCAACCAACTAAATTCTCTCAACCAGGCTGTAGTCAGTAAACTTGCTTAACAGAGAACAAACTTTTACAGGTGTACTTAAAGCAACAGTGCAGAGAATTAACCCTACAAAGAACTGGGAATGGCAAAACCACTGTTGGTTGATATGTCCTGAGAAATTATTGGCATTATGGCAGAAGTGCTTTTTTGATCAACTGGTTTATGTTTTGCTGCTGCATTTATCCCAAGAAAAACAGCTTTAATCTCCAGAAGAAAACCAAAATGCCATGGGATTTATGCTGTATTGACATCTTGCCCTAATCACACACCATCGTAGTAATCTGTCATGGGCAGCATGACCAGAGAGAAGATTTTTGTCATGATTTTAAATACACCGACGCGCTACTGTTGGTTAAAATTAAACATATTTTACCTGCAGAAATTCTCTCACAGATAACCTGCAATAACTTGAAATGCATACCCTTTTGAACACTTCCTTTTCTCCTGTGTAAATTAAAATGTTCGCTGCATTTTGCAAAATGTCAATTCTCAAAAAGTGTGTCCGTATATTTCTGTACCTGCAGTGTAGTAAAGGTTTAGAGGAAACCCCATAATTCTAGTGGCATTCCGTCACTTAGGTTTCAAGCAGCAAATAAACAGTGCAGCTCAGAAATTGTAGTTTGGTTCTTGATGTGTTTTATTATGTTTTGGACTTTTGTTATTTAGTACCTTCGATGTTTCAGATCTTTTATCTTTAGTTAATGTTTTTTTTTTTTAAGCCTGGGAGCAAATTATTTGTTTTCAAGGCTTAAAAGTCTTTATTAATAAAGTAAGGACAACTAGTTTCTAACTAAGCACTTGCATAGTACTTACTTTGACAGTGATGCTTTAAAAGGAATAAGATTCTTCATTTGTTGTTTTAAGAAAGATACTCCATTTTCAAAGAATGAATGCTAACTCTCAGTGTTCACTTTAAACAAATATACCAGAACATAGACAGCTAAATGAATGTTGCCCTGAGGAGTGATCATGCTGGAAGATTCTTTCCTAATTCCAGCAATCTACCATTGCTCAAAACCCTTTCTCTCTTTTAGAATTGCATTTAGAGCAAATTGGAGTCACAAACACTATTAACTTTGCAATAGTTGCAGGTTTTTTTTTTTTTGTTTTTGTTTTTTTTTAAGTATTATTCAGCTTGTTTGATTGATGAGTGTCATTATTTGGTACCAAATGATTTCTTAAAGTTTTTTCAAATTTAAATGTCAGTAGGGTAACAGTAGAAAGTATACGTCTGGTTTTGAAGGCGATCTCCAAAAGGTCTTTTGAGCAGTGGTGGTATCATTAGAATAATCTGTGACCTTCGACTACCTGAACAGAGACACGGCTCATTTGAATGTACTGAGTTTGGGATGTGTTTGTTTAATTTCTTTTAAAAGTTCACGTTGTTTTGTAGTGTCAAAAGAAAAGAATTTAAGATTAAGATAATTTCTTTTGTTTTTCTATTGCTTGTTATTATGTAAAAAGTGAGTGGCAGTTCAGAAAGAAGACTGTTGGAACTGAAGAATGACAACCATTAAGTTTTGATCATTAATCAGATTTTATAAACAGTGGAAGGAGCATGGACTTAATAAAAAAGGCATGCTTAATCGGTTTTGTCAAAATTTTACGAAAATATGTGCTATATATTTATACTAAAACTATATAATCCTTAGATTTAGAAGAGCAATCAGTCAATGTCTGGCAGATTAAAGCAATATTAAAACAGAACACAAGTTGGAAATTGTAGAAAAGCAGAAAGAAAACAAAAGACAAAATAATGTCTCTGGTAGGGAATAAAAAAAATTTAAGATATTTAAAATGACGTGTTTTTTCTTCTCTGTTACATAAATCATTTGTGGCAAGTGTGCAGGATTTTTTTTTTCACAGAAGTGATAAAAAGTAGGGTTTATTTTTCAGTATTTGGAGAGCCTTCGTTACTCAAATAAAAATAAAAAGTTTCTGTGCCTGTATTCAAATATGTATGCATGTGACAACTGGAAAGTGAAAGCCTGATGTAACTCTTGAGTTGATGGCACTAAAATTCAAAGGATTTGAATGATGTGATTAGCACATAATCATCTACCCTGTTATACCTGTGATACCTTTGCTGTGTGCAGTAGTGCATCTTCAGTTTGTGGAGTGGAAGCATACACTTGGTAGCCTTTGGTAAACTAGACTATGAATATAACAGTCTACAAAGTCATAACATAGTCTTTAATATTGTGTATGCATTTATAGGCTTTGTCTGATATTACCAAATTATAATAGTTTTGAAATCATTAATTTGATGCACTTACTCTAGAAAACAGTTTTGATATAGCAACAGTCTTATTAATATTGTTAAAGAAACTTTTTGTACATTTTGTCCATTGAAATAGTAGATTGCTTATTAAAATGTAGCTAAATTTAAGGGATTTTAGAAATGGGCAAATTCTTAGCTTTTACACTACTGTTTAAATCTCTTTGTGAAAACTGTAGCAACAGTCTACTTCAAACTGTAATGTGTTTATCTCTTCTTCACCTCTAAACTTGGATAAACTCACTACATAGCAAATGTTGGCTGCCACAAATAATATCTGTTGCAAGGGCTGGATTTCTATTCCTCACTATAACTTAATTCATTTAGTTAAAGTTGACTAAAGTTTATTCTCCACATCTTTATGTCAATATAAGTTTTTTAAAAACAAAGTAAATCTATAATGGGGCCAGAGAGATAGCATGGAGATAAGGCATTTGCCTTGAATGCAGAAGGTCAGTTGTTCGAATCCCGGCATCCCATATGGTCCCTCGAGCCTGCCAGGGTCAATTTCTGAGCATAGAGCCAGGAGGAACCCCTGAACACTGCTGGGTGTGACCCCAAAACCAATTAAAAAAAAAGTAAATCTATAAAATAGTGCTTTTATTACATGAATCAAATATTCTTATGGACAGTCTATTTACATTGAGAGTATAGCTTTAATGATCCCTTTTTTAAGTGGTCTGTACTTCTTTCTACCTTTTGTTAACATAGCAATTAAAGACAGTGTTTTTACAGACTGAAAAACAGCTATTGATAATTGAAATACCCATGATGGAGGAAATTTTTTGAGATTTTTTTCATCAGTAGTTTTCAATGAAGTGAGATAAGTACATTTATTTCTTTTAGTGCCGAGATCAGGATGGGACTAATTAGTGGAACAAGTAAAGTTGGTGCACTGTAATTTGGGATGAACATACTAGTCGAGTCTCTTACCTTTTGTGATGGTTTAGCAATGCTGCTATTTAAGCATTACTGTTACGACGGTGGCACGAGCGGTAGAGCATTTGCCTTCCACTCACTAGCCTAAGAGGACCACAGTTCAATCCTCCGGTGTTCCATATGGTCCCCCAAGCCAGGAGCGATTTCTGAGTATATAGCCAGGCACAACCCAAGTGTCACCAAGTGTGGCCCAAAAAGCAGCAACAACAAAAAACCCTAAGATTTTGTTATTTGCTCTAGAAGGTTTTTTTTTTCTTTTTTTTTTTTTTGCTTTTTGGGCCACACCCAGTGACGCTCAGGAGTTACTCCTGGCTATGCGCTCAGAAATCGCTCTTGGCTTGGGGGACCATCTGGGATGCCGGGGGATCGAACCGCGGTCCGTCCTAGGCTAGCGCAGGCAAGACAGGCACCTTACCTCTAGCGCCACCGCCCGGCCCCAGGATTTTTTTTTTTTTTTTTGGTTTTTGGGCCACACCCGGCGATGCTCAGGGTTACTCCTGGCTGTCTGCTCAGAAATAGCTCCTGGCAGGCACGGGGGACCATATGGGACACCGGGATTCGAACCAACCACCTTTGGTCCTGATCGGCTGCTTGCAAGGCAAACGCCACTGTGCTATCTCTCCCGGCCCCTAGAAGTTTTTAATTTGTGTGACCCCCGGTAGTCGCATGCTAGACAGAAACAGTAGTAGCCACATACGAAGCCACATACGAAGCACAGCTTTCAGATCAAGTTTTGGTCCACACCAAAACTTTGGTGCTGAGGGATTTGACATGCATTCAGAATCTGGTATTCGGAGTGCAGAGTATGTGCTCCAGCTCTTTGGATTATATCCCTCAGCTCCTCACCATCATTAAAAAAATTTTAAATAGCCATGTTGGGGTTAAACCCAGGGTCTCACAAATGCAGACATTGTACCAATGAACTATCACCCCTGGTTTTCAGCTTTTGATTTTAAGGGGAAGGGGTTCTATACCAGCAGCACTCAAGGCTTACTTCTGGTAGGCTCAGGGAACCATATACGGTTCTAGGGATCAAATCCTCAAACCTGGGCTGACTACATGCAAAGTAAGCACACTACAGTATATTAATTGCCCCAGCCGTGTTTCTTGACAGTATTTGGATGAGTTAAGCACAAATGGTTGTTGGTAATCAAAAAGCTAAAATTTAGGGGGCCAGAGCAATAGCACCAAGGTAGGACATTTTGCCTTTCATGTGGTTGAACTGGGAGGGACCCTGGTTCAATCCCCGGCACCCCATATAGTCCCCCGAGCCTGCTAGGAGTGAATTCTGAGTGCAGAACCAGGAGTAACCTATGAGCACTGCCTGGTGTGGCCCAAAAACAACAACAAAAGCTAAAATTTTGTTTTAATTTTCCTTTGAATCAAATGTATGTGATAGTATTCCAGAAAAATCTGACGTTTTTCATTTTTATTTTATCTTCTATGATGTTTGCATGTTTTCCTACTCCCCTTCCTCTTCATTGTGATAATCATGGCAGTGCTTACCTGCATCATCTAACCTTAGTGGAGTAAAAGAGTCATACTTTCTGGTCATGGCCTTGTCTTGTAGTTGCAGTGCTTGTCAAAAGTAGTATCTCTTTATTGTGCTTGCACCTGGCAGACAGGGTCAAGCTTAGCAATTGTGAAGAGTTGGACTGCAAAGCACACATGTTCTAAGCTAGGATGCTATTGCTCTAGACCAGTGTTCCTCAAACTTTATTTAAACCGGGGGCAGTTCACTGTCCTTCAGACCATTGGAGGGCTGGACTATAGTAGAAACCAAAACTATGGGGGCCGGTGAGGTGGCGCTAGAGGTAAGGTGTCTGCCTTGCAAGCACAGGCCAAGGAAGGACTGAGGTTCGATCCCCTGGTGTCCCATATGGTCCCCCCCAAGCCAGGGGCAATTTCTGAGCGCTTAGCCAGGAGTAACCCCTGAGTATCAAACGGGTGTGGCCCCAAAAACAAAAACTATGAACAAGTTCCTATGCACACTGCATATATCTTATTTTGAAGTGAAGAAACAAAATGGGAACAAATACAGTATGTGTCTGTAGTTTGAGGACCACTGCTCTAGACCCATTGCTCCTTGATAGCCCTGTGCTATTTAAAAACCTGCAACAATTAAAATCGCACTGTCAAACCTCAAAAGACAAAAGCTATGTGTCAATGTAGTAAAACCTAGGTGGCTGGTTTAAGCTGAAAAGAATTTGATAACAGAACATCTTGCAGAAGACTGAAATAGGCAAAAGTGATTACAAGGCACCTTCCTATGGAATGTTTGGCCTTTGGGGGAGTAGCCACTCTATTAAAGAGTGGTTTATGTTGTCTTTGAATAAGCTTTTTAAATGCCTGAAAAATAGGTGTACTTGAAGAAGACATATTGCAAATTAATTTAGTCCATAGAAATGTAATAAGTTCTGCCTAGTGCAGTCCAGCTAGCAATTGTCTGGAAATTCAACTTATCAGAATCTGTAAATTCATGTCAATATTGTCTGCATAGGATTTCACTCTCCTTTACATCCAAGTACAGAATTTTTAACAAGAGTAATTTCTTAGCTAATTTTTATGAAGTATAACCTTTCGTAGGAAGGGGCTCAGGATAAATTGCCTGAAAGAATTTGAGAAATCGGCACAAGTGAACAAATGCTTTTTCATGGTGAATTTAAAATTTATATACACACATATATATAGAACATGTATATGTATGTATACATATATTCCCCTTTGGGGGGGGTTGTTTGTTGCTTTTTGGGTTTGTTTGTTTGTTTGTTTGTTTGGTTGGTTTTTGTCTATATTCTTTACTTTGGATATTCTTCTGCCCATTCTCCCAGCCAGTTTCTGTTTCTTTTTCCCTTTAATCCACACAGCAGTGCTTGGGCTACTTCCAGACCTGTTCTCAGTGTTGCTCAGAGGATCCTGAAGTGGGGTGTCAAGGCTTTGATCTGGTCTTCCCATATGAGAAGCATATGTTTCAGTCTTGCCTCTTCTGTGCTACCTACTTTGGTGAACTGACAAATATTCTCAAATTCATGTAATGTCAACTTCAGAATGTGTCCTGTTTGGAGCAGAATGTCAGCAGAAATAAAGAGCTGAACCCAGAAGCATCTTGGATTTAGGATGGACCCGAAATACAGTAACTGGTGTCTCCACAAAATAAGGCACTTTCAGACATAGAGATACACATTAAAAATAAGTCAGTGCAAAGACAAAGGCAAACACTGGCTACAGACCAAGGTAGGATTGCCCAGAGACAGCTACAGTTACATGCAAGAATGGTGTCTGTACTTGAAGAGAAAGGCTCAGTCAAGATATCCAGCACCCAAACTGAGAATTCATTTCAATTATTTGGGGGAGGGGGTCTACTCAAGGGTTATTTTTGACTCTACACTCAGAAATTACTCCTGGCAGGCTCAAGAATCATATAGGATACTAGGGATCAAACCTGAGTCAGTTGCATGCAAGACAAATAAATGCTCTACCCTCTGTGCTATCACTCTTGCCCCTTTTATTATTTTAAGTCACCAAACTCATGATAATTTGATATTATGGTCCCAAGAAACCAATATCATAGTTATGCTACTATAATACTGTTAAATCATTAAAGTTATGTGGTTAGCATTATAACTACATGTTAGTTGTGTTATCTAGCTCACATTACTGATGGTTTTACAAAGGAAAATGCTTGTAGCTAGGAAGTAGATTTTGTAGTTAAATGTTCATTTTATAAATAGAAAAATTTGGAGCTGGAGTGGTGGCACAGCGGTAGGGTGTCTGCCTTGCACACAGCTGAGCTAGGATGAACCACAGTTCGATCCCCCTGGCGTCCCATATGGTCTCCCAAGCCAGGAGTGATTTCTGAGTGCATAGCCTGGAGTAATCCCCGAGTGTCACATGGTGTGGCCCAAAAAAAAACAAGAAATAAAAATAAATAATAGAGAAATTTGGTTATAATCAAGCATTTGTTTTGGGGGTGGGAGTTGTGAAAAGGACCCCCTAAGTAGTGCTCAGGTGCCTCCGGGTCACTCCCAGCAACACCCAGACTGTTCAGTGTTGGGCCCAGAGGATGTGGCTGGTGCTGCTTGAACCCTGCAGTTTTGGGGACCACCTGGGCCAACCACACCCAGCACTGCTTAGAGACCACCAAGGCTGTACCTGGCAATGCTTGGGGGTCATTTGGGCTGTGAAGACACTAAACTGCATAAAAACTGTCTAACCCCTATACTCTCCCTAGCTCCAAGTGTTTGGATTTTAGCCCCCTTCTCTTTCCTATTAGGATCATGGAGTGATGGTGGAGGTTAACACATTTAGCTGCAATACTATTTGGGATTGTGGAGTTGGTTGTGGTAATTGCATACTTAGCTGTGTTCACTGGGAATCAGACACTTTAGTTGCCTTGCTTGAGCAATTGGTTGGAGTGCGTGGATCACATACTTTGAGGTGGTGCCGTGGATTCCAAATGCAGCAGTATTTAGCCAGATTGTATTTAGCATGGGGGTGGTCCATGGGCTCAAGCTCTGAGCTTCAGGCCTACAGTGCAGATAGTCTACCACTGAGCCATCTGGGCCCTATCTGTTTGGCTTTTCTCTCACTATATCCCAGAGATGGAGTGAAAGGAACAGAGTAAAATACTGGGCGAGGGACATATATGGCTCCAAGATAGAGCATATAGCTTGCCAATACAAGGATAGCAAGTCATTCGTTCCTTTTAGGATACAGCTATGGCTCTTCGAATCATTCTTACTCACTGAGACCGATTTGGGTGAGGCAGCAAAGAGAAGTCCAGGTAAATAAGTAGGTTGGATGACTAGATGTTACTGTTACCACGAAGTGTGACTGTAACCTTTGAGTCAGGTTTTGTCTTCTGTCTTCACCACCACTGTGTTGCCTCATATGATGAAAACACTACAATGACGCACCTCTTGTTGACAAAGTAACCTCAGGGTGGTGGGTGGTTGGAGGTAATTTAGTGGTAACTTTTCTACATGAATTAAGCTATAAGTAACTGCCAATATATTTTCATTTATATATGCGCATATATAGAGACACATTTATTTTACTTATCTTTGTCTTATCTTGAAAGATAAACAGCTTGACCTGACAAATGTTATCCCCTTTCTCTAAATTACACATAGAACTGTAAGATTTGATCAGTTCTCTGTAAGAATTGTCCCCATAGCTCAGAAAACAGACCAGTCCATACAGTATGCTCATCATCTTAATGTTGATGCTGGCACTGCAATTTGTGGTGTCGTATTTGTGTGTGTCATATTAAGCCACATCCAAATGTGAACCACCAGTGGCACTCAAGGCTTCAATTAAAATTAAACTCAGGAGCCCCGGTGGCTAAAAGTTCCTGCCTTGCAAAACCATGAATCCAGGCCCTGGTGCCAACCACATGTACCAAGCATTGGCCAGCAGATCTGTTGTCCAGTGTCCCCAGTGCTGCCCCCAGTGGTGCCACATAGTGTGATCTATAGGATACAGCAGGTGGCTGCGGTGGTGCCTTGCATGTGGCTGACCTAGGACAGACCGCGGTTTGATCCCCCAGTATCCCATATGGTCCCCCAAGCCAGGAGTGATTTCTGAGCTCAGAGCTCAGAGTAACCCCTGAGCATCACCTAGTATGGCCCAAAAACCAAAACCAAAAACCAACAACAAAAAAACAACACTGCAGGGCCGGAGAGATAGCATGGAGGTAAGGTGTTTGCCTTTCATGCAGGAGGTCATCGGTTCGAATCCCGGCGTCCCATATGGTCCCCCGTGCCTGCCAGGAGCAATTTCTGAGCCTGGAGCCAGGAATAACCCCTGAGCACTGCCGGGTGTGACCCAAAAACCACAAAAAAAAACAAAAAAAAACAAAAAAAAAAACACTGCAACTAAAATAGACAAATACCACCACCAACGAACACCATAGCTAGATGTTGGAACACTGTGGCGAGGAATGCAAATCTCCAGGAGCACTACTGCAACTTCCAGCCAGCTCCACAACCAGAACAAGCATAAGCACCACTGGGTATACTCCCAGTAAGCATTGCAAACACTGCAGCTAACATGAGCTACAAATATACAAGTACTGCCATAAAGTGGGAAAGCACAACATCCAAGGTGGTGCAACCTCTTTTCATCTCAACAGGGATAGCATGAAAGGGAAGACCAAGGGTTAGAGGGGTCGGGGACCAATATAAAATCTAGAGCATCCCAGACACTCCCCAGAGTTAGGAGTAGCTTCCAAATACAGTGGGATTGGCCAAAAATTGTTTTTCAAACCTAATTTTTATATATGCTACCAATAACTTACTGAATCAGCCTATAAACAAATCACCTATACCTAAGTTTTGCGTAAGTGGGACAACTAAATGTTCATCCACTCATGTGGTTCCTAATGGGTACCTTTTAAGCCAGTATGCAAAAGGCACAGCAAGACAGTATTCAAACTTTAAAATGGCATTTTATGGCATTATATTCTTTTCTTTTGTTCTTGACTATAACATAAAATGCCTGTCAAGTGACCTTTATTTGGTATGTGGGGCAGGAATACAAGAGTTTTACAATAAACAGTATCTCACAATAATGACTCATTCTTTGGAGAGCAAAAAATCCAGCAAGTATCTTGGGGAAATGTCATCAAGCATCTCATAGTCAGCAAACTCTGCATGGCCCATCTAATTCTACTGCATTCCAGATGCAGCTTCACAAAGACTAGGATTGTGTGAGCCCTCCTTTACCAGTGGGATGTTTGAGGGATTTTTTTTTTACTGAGATATTCCTACCATTCTCAAGCCCTAGAAACTAGTGAGGTTGTTTATTATTATTGTTATTGTTATTATTATTATTATTATTATTAGGGCCATCCCTGGTGACGCATATGCACTCAGAAATCGCTCCTGGCTTGGGGGTCCATATGGGACTCCGAGGGATCGAACCATGGTCTGTCCTAGGCTAGCACACGCAAGACAGATACCTTACGGCTTGTGCCACCACTCCAGCCCCTATTATTTTTTTAAGTAATTAGGACCAGAGAGATAATCCAGTGAGTTGGATGTTTGCTCTGCACACAACCAACTCTGGTTTGATTCCTGCCACAACCAGATGTGGCCCCAAAACAACACACACACACACACACACACACACACACAAAAGTAAAGTAATAAAAAGCAACTCAGAAAATTTAAGGTGTATTTTGTTTATTTTGACAGCACACCTGGCAGTTCTCAGGGCTTACTCCTGGCTCTGAGCACAGAAATCACTCCAGGGCAGGCTCAAAGGACCATATGGGATGCTGGAAATCAAACTCTGGTTGACTGCAAGCAAAACCAAGTCTTACCCACTGTACCAATGGATACATCCCAAAGTGTATTTATTATTTTTAGCACTGTAAATGTTCTTTTCTCTTTGAGATTAACAATCATTACAACTTCCACCGCCTTCTTAACGCCTACTATGTGCCAAGCTATTCTGAGCTATGTTTGATGTACATACTTCACCTAATTGCCCTATCAGCTATTCTTTCCTAAGTCCCTTTCAAGGAACAAAACAGACACATCAAAGTTAAATAATATGTTCATCGTAACAGAGTCAAGTGGGGAAGCCGAGATTAAAATGCGGGTCAGGGGCCGGAGAGATAGCATGGAGGTAAGGTGTTTGCCTCGCATGCAGAAGGATAGTGGCTCAAATCCCGGTATCCCATATGGTCCACTGAGCCTACCAGGATCGATTTCTGAGCATAGAGCCAGGAGTAACCCCTGAACGCTGCGGGTGTGACCCAAAAACAAACAAAAAAAATGTGGGTCAGTCTGACCCTAGACCATGCCTTTGTACTACCCGGCTTCTACTCCATTGCCAGGCTAGCTTTTCTCTTCCCACGATTGCCTTTGTACTGTTAGTGTACTCCAAGGAGCTTATCTGCAGTGTTAGTGTAGACTGTATATTGACTGTCTTATTTGTTTCCTTGACCCTTTAAGAAATTCCCTTCCTCAGACTACACAGGCCACTGTAACAGAAGAGCCAACAGACACCTCCAAGTGAAAGGCTGCTGCTTTGGCCCTGGCCTCTTCATAGAAATATGAACACAAATGGTGCATTCACTCTGTTCAGAACATATGTCTGCATATGTGATACTGGTTTTCATCATAATATATATCTTTGGGAAATAGCTTGATATAACCAAATATGTAATTTGGTCCCAAAAAATAAGCAGAAGAGAAAGTAAGTACTATGCAGTAGTAGATTCTCTCCTGGTTTCAGGAATCTTGACTATTTTCTGTCACACTCTTAATGTCCCTCTAGTTTTTTTCTCTCACACATTTACTCTGTGTTTGACTTGCTTTGCAGCATGTATTCTAAAATCAGAACAATATTAGCACAGCACAGCCCCTACTAATGTATATCAACCAATTTGTGAGGTTTTCTATAGTTTTTTTAAAAGTTATATTGTTAGAGGTGGGGAGGTGGGGAGAAAAAAAAGTTATATTGTTAAATTTATTCTTTTTATTTTTCATTTGTACATAAATCATGTCCTTGATATATGCCAGTGGATGTGAAGAAGTGAAAGTCTGTAGAGTTGATATCTGGGTGTGTCTGTGGGTTTGGTACACTCTGACATGTGCTATAATTTATAGTCAACAAATATGAGACCTGAGTGGGAATAAGAATATAAAAATAGGGGCCGGGTGGTGGCACTAAAGGTAAGGTGCCTGCCTTGCCTGCGCTAGCCTTGGACGGACCGCGGTTCGATCCCCCGGCATCCCATATGGTCCCCCAAGCCAGGAGCAACTTCTAAGCACATAGCCAGGAGTAACCCCTGAGCGTTACCGGGTGTGGCCCAAAAACCAAAATATATATATATATATATATATATATATATATATATATATATAGGTTTTTTGTAACAAAAAAAGGGCTGGTATCAGAACTTCATACAGGTCCTCTCCTCCTGGAAAAAACTCTGGTCCTTGTCAAGGCTTGCCCCATCTTCTGCACTGACATGTAAATACTGATCTATAATATAAATTACTCTATATTTTCTCAAGGAGTCTCCATGTCTCCTAAGTCATTTTACTGTGTAGCCAATAGCACAATTGTCTCTCTGAAACTCTACATGAATCCCTGTCATTATGGTCTGTATTGTGTCACCATCATAGTCCTGCTCCTATCCCCACATCCACAAGTTGACTCCCTAAACCACAATGTGAACACATTAAATGATTAGGCCTCTCGGGAGATAATAAAAGTTAAGTGAGGTCATAAGGAATGGCCCCTAAGTCAATACAATCAATGTCCTTTTAAGAAGAGAACAACTAATGACCAGAGAGAAAGTACAGTGGGTTTTTTCTAGCCTTATATGGAACTGACACACTGGTTTGATCTCCAGCTTCTCCTATGGGTCCCCTGAGCACTATCAGGTCAGAAGAAAGACTAAAGTGAAGAGATGAGAAGAAGACCTCTTTCAACCAGCTTCTCCAAACAGCCAGCGTCTTGCCATGGCACATCTAGCCTTGGTATTGTGAGAAAACACCTTGTACTATTTCACTTGACAATGGATCTATGGATCTTCTTGGAGCTTTATTTTGACAAGTCTCGCTTATCTAACTTCATCTTTCCTAAGGCCTCCTCACAAATTCATCACCACCATTATTATTTATCTTTAATGGCAACTTATTCACACCTACCTTTTTCTGCACTCTCTGGAATTAGCCTCCAAACACTCCCATCTTGGTTCATGGTGCCTCCTGGCTTCCAGGCATCACCACATCAATCACACCAACCACACCAACCACTAGCGAGAACTAGTTCATGACAGCCAGTCCAGTTCAATTCTTGTCATTTTCTGGGAGGTTCTTTCAACAATATCCAAACTGAAATCAGTGCCTTTGCCCTTCTATTTATGATGAGGCAGCTCAGGACAAGTGACACCAGTAATACGAGTTCTGTTCTGGCATATTCATTCTTCTCTGCTGGAACACTTGCGTCTGATTCCCAACTCATTCAGATTTGAAGATACAGTCTCATAAAGTCTCATATAGTCTCCAGGACACTCCCAGAGTCTGAAGCTTTTCTCTAGACCTTTGGGCCTTTCTCACCCAGTCCCTTTCTCTGCTTTCCCTTGTTTTAACGTCACCTCAGCCATGCGTTTGAAAGTCTTAAAGCTGTGGAGACAGCCCCTTCTCAGGCCTCTGCACTTGTTTCTCTGTTCCTGGAACTTGCCCTCTTGAGCCACAGTGCTTAGCCTTTATTTCTTTAGCGCTTTAATCAATACTATGTATATTTATGTATTATATCAATTTAAGATTTCCTTTTATGGAGCTGTACCCAACATTTCTTAGGGCCCACTCTTGTCTCTGTCCTTTGGGGACCACATGCAAAGCTGGAGATTGAACCCAGGTTGGCTATATTTAAGGTAAGTGCCTTCCCTGTGTACCATCTCTCCAGCCCAAAATAATATATTTTCACATTCTAATAGATATGATTTCTGCCCAGCCTAGTCTTAATTTGTGTGTGTGTATATATATATATACACTTATACGCACACACACACACACATACACACACACACACACACACACACATAAACACCCCTTCCTATCCACATCATTTGCTACAACCATCAAACACTCTGTATTTTACTTGTTTTTATTTATTGTTATATGCTTCTGCAACGTAAATGTTAGGGACTTCATCTACTTTGTTTATATGGTGTCTCCACTAACTGGAAGATTGCCAAGTAGGCAGTAAGCACACTTTACAACAACAAAATAGAAATAAATCTCTGGGTTTCTGCTTGCCTTTCTGTCTAATTTTTCTGGTTTGCTGCCACCCCTAAACTATTGTTCTCAATTATTTTGTTTAATGTGCTTAGTTTGATTTTTCTCAGCCCCAAGTTTGTTGAGGGCAAATATGCTTCAAATGTCTTTATCATTGTTGGCTTTTGTTTTTTGTATTTAGTTGTTGTTTTTTTTTTTTTAATTTTGGGGTCACACCCAGTAGTGTTTAGGACTTATTTCTGGCAGGCATGGGGAATCATTTGAGTTGCAGGTCAGCCGTGTGTACAGCGAGCACTATACCTGCTAAATTATGGCTCTGGCCTCTGTAGCTATGTTTGTGGGAGAGGGTTTTTTTTTTTTAATAATGTCTTTATTTAAACACTGTGATTATAAGCATAATTGTAGTTGGGTTTCAGTCATACAAAGAACAACCCCCCTTCACCAGTGCAATATTCCCACCACCAATGCTCCCAATCTCCCTTGAGGAAGGGTTTTGAGACAACACCAAATAGAGATTCAGGGCCACTCACTCCCAGCTCAGGGGCCACTCCTGACTGTGATTGGAGGACCATGTGGCACTTTTGAGTGAACTTGGGCTTCTATACCCTTGCCCTTAGAGCTGTCTTCCCAGCCCAGGACTTCTTTCTTCTAATGCATTAGCACATAGCAGCATTCTGGGCACATAGTCAATGTTTGTTAGGTTCTCAATGATTAGATTCTATTTGCTAACTGGATAGCAATCAAAAATTTCCAACGGAGCCAGGACATGGGGCAAAAGGTATTCTCCCTTCTTGAGTATTTGCGTAGCTTGCAACAGAAACTGCCACAGCCTTGCAAACCAGATAGAATGCTCATGGCTTATTGGGAGCATAGGAAATACAGAAGTTGCAGAGTCGACTTAAGTCATTTCTGACATGCAGTTGTGGGGCAATTCATTATTGTCCTGACATTTATAGTCTTCTCAGTCAGCATTAGATCTGCTGAGAATAGGATCTAGAAGTTAGAGACAGCTGGACATCCAAATGCTGACATACAGACTTGACATCATATTAATTATAGTATTAATTATATTTAATATTATTTTATAATAAATAAGGTATTGTTAAATAAAGTAATTATTAAATAATTTATGTATTATTAATAATAGCATCAATTATGACATTGAATTAATCATAGTGCATGAAGCCACTCAAAAAAGTTTGAAAGTTTCCAGAAAATTGAATCAAACACTACACGATCCGATGTTTCACACCTCGGTGCATATCCAAGAGTATTAAAGACAAGTCTCCATAAAGATTTGGTCTCTTTTTGTTTGTTTTGGGGCCTCACCCAGCAGTGCTCAGGGGTTACTGCTGGCTCTGTGCTCAGAAATTACTTTTGGCAGGTTCAGGGGATCATATGGGATGGCGAGGACCAAACTTAAGTCAGCTGTGCACAAGACAAATTTCATAACTAACCGCTGTGGCCTACTCCATAAAGATACTTACTTGAAAGTTCTGAGTAGCATTATCTTCAAAAGCTTAACACTGGAGACAGTTTAAGTGGCCATAATTTAGTGAATTTACAAAACAAGGTAAATTCATACCATGGGACATTCAATAATAAAAGGAAACAGGCACATAATACATTTGTGTGTCTCAGAAACATGCTAAGTGAAAAATGCTGGACATAATACTAGGCTATAATTTTGTTTATAATAAAAAGTCAATGGCAAATTTAGTAAGACAGAAAATAGAGTGGCGGTTAGTAGTAGAAATAAGTATTAACTATAAAGAGCATGAAGTGCCCCCACTGGAGTGATGAAATATTCCCCACTGATCAATGGCCCTGATTGTGTGACTCAGTATATTACTAAAAATCATCGTAGACATGAGCAAACTTGATAATATAAAAAATACACTTTAGAAAGTGGGGACTGAGGTTTCATTGACTTTGGCTTTGGGGTCCCACCCCGTGGTATTCAAAGACTACTCCCATTGTCTTGCTCAGGTCATTTCTGGGGGTGCTTGATGGACCATGAGGTGGTGGAGATTGAACTAAGGATTCCAGCATGCAAAATATGAACACAAACCCTTTGACTATCTTCCTTGACACCAAATAATGTTTTATTTATTTTTTGTGTTTTATATAACTGAGACCATTCTTTATATTCCATTTTTTGGCTTGTGTTTTATTGGGCCATACTCATTGACGCTCAGGGATTACTCCTGGCTATGTACTCAGAAATCATTCCTGGCTTGGGGGATCATATGAAATGCCGGGGGATTAAATCTCGGTCTGTCCTAGGTCAACCACATGCAAGGTGAATGCTCTACCACTGCGCCACCGCTCTGGCCCCTTTATATTTCATTTTTAATCTTATTTTTAGTTTTTGGCCAGTGGGATGAAATCCAGGATCTCACACATGCAAAATATGAGCTATTTCACTGAGTCATATTTTAAACAATTCTAATTTTCTGCCAAAGTTTAAATTAAAAACATTTAAGGTCCAGAGCTATAATACAAAAGTTATTGTGCTTATTTTATATGTATACAGCTTGGGTTGCCTCCCCAGCATGCCATATGGTCCCAAGTACTACCTGGAATGATCCCCAAACACAAAACCTGAGCACATCATAAACCCTGAGCACCAGAGGGCTTGGACCCAAGTCAAAAAATATATGTAAGCATTTGACTTCATCATTAGTCTTTTATAAATATGAAAATTGGTAGCTATGTAATAATTTAACATATAACAAGACATTAATTTGTTATCCCTTTATTGCTGGATATTTCAATTTTATGAATAACACATGCCAAACATAGTTCTGCAGCATTTTCTTTTGGGGAGAGGAGGCAGGAATTGGACTATACTTGTTCAGACACATGCAAAACGGTCACCTTCCCCATTGAATTACCTTTTTAGCCTCTCTACCAGAGTAGAGATGTAAAGATGTAAAGATGGCAAAGAAAGTCATCTTTCAAAGATTGACAAAATTTCAAGACTGTTTTTGAAAGAAAGAAAGACAGAAAGAAAAAAAGAAAGAAAGAAAGAAAGAAAGAAAGAAAGAAAGAAAGAAAGAAAGAAAGAGAGAGAGAAAAAAGAAAGAAAGAAAGAAAGAAAGAAAGAAAAAGAAAGAAAGAAAGAAAGAAAGAAAGAAAGAAAGAAAGAAAGAAAGAAAGAAAGAAAGAAAGAAAGAAAGAAAGAAAGAAAGAAAGAAAGAGGAAGGAAGAAACAAAGAAAGGAGAGAGAGAGGAAGGGAGAGAGGAGGGGAGGGAGGGTGGGAGGGAGGGAAAAGAAAGAGATTCATATTGCATCCACCTTTTGAAGACCCAGAATGCTGTTGCTAAGAAGGTAGCCTGAGGCTCAAGGAGTCCGTTCCCAAAACAGAGCTTGAACTCTCAGCCACCATCCCTTTCCTTCTGACCTTTGAGTCAGTCATGAGGAAGATACACAACAGCACGCAAGTGATTTGTGGACGTCAAAGCTAACACAAACCACATCAAATGAACTCGGAAGAAGCTCTGTGGCATTAAGGTGGTCCAGGTCAAACTTCTACCAGACCTGGTAAGAAGAAGGAGCATATATTCAACTGGTGCCTGACTAGGATGCCTGGAGTGTTGTCAATGAAATTGAGATAATTTCAAGTGCAGCTGGGTACATCTAAGTACTTTTGTGTTTCTACCTCATTTATCTCTGGCTCTCAGGACATCTTACATGTCTTGAATTTGGAAACATGATCTTTGAAATGTGCTTCCCTCTCTTTGGTTGGTGAAAGTTCTGCTTAAGAGCAAAGAATCATCGAGATTTCAAAAGAGGGAGTGGGTGACAACGGAATGAAGTTGACCCGTGGCCTCTGTGGACACAGCAGGATGCAGGAGTTAGAACAGGGCCCGCTGGGAAGCCAGAGGACAGAGTCAAGCACAGGAACGCACCCCTCCGTGAAATCGGAGCCTGGGAATAACCTGGGAATAGGAGGGTTACATCGAGTGAGTTGGAGATGCAACGGGCTGGGAGCCCAAGTGGAATGAATCAGCTCTACCAGCCTTGAGAGAAATTTGAAAACATAACTTCACACAAGCCATAGAAGCCCAGCAGCAAGCCTGGCCCTGGGGCAGGGACTGTTCGCTCTTTCCTCTCAGGACCAATTAATCACCTGAAGGAAACTGTGGGTTCCCATCCACCCTCCCACTCTCGTCACAGGACATTACCAAGCTGCCTACTTGGTTTCAGAAACATCATTTGCTATAAACAGTTAGAAAATGAAATGAACACTTATTTCAAATACCATATGGATTGAGTGTATTCACTTTCTCACCCAGCATCTACAGGAACCATATATGTTCTCCAATTGACATTGGGGACAATAGCATAAACTCAGTGTCTCAAAATACCAAAAACTATCAAGGTGTGAACATGGTACAGAACAGAGTGGTGAGAAGACCACTACTGGATTTATTTGTTTTTTGTTTCTTTTTTGTTTTGTTTTGTTTTGTTTTGGAGCCACATCCAGCAGTACTCAGTTAAATCTTGGATCTGAGCTTAGGTACCCCTTCCTGCAGGGTTGCTAGGGATTGGATCCAGGTTGGCTTCAAGCAAGGCAAATGCCCCCCAATCCCACCAATTATTATGGGGAAAACCTGAGTTATCGGCTTTAAATAGGTCAGTGGGGTAGGGTGTCATCAGAGCACAGCAAAACTGTTTAAGTTTCTTTTTAAAAGAGAGAAAGAGATCAAGAAGAAAGATGATGAAGAAAGAAAAAGGAAAAAGAAAGAAGAAAAGGGAGAAAAGGGAAGAAGAAAAGAGAAGACAAGGGAGAAGAAAGAAGAAAAAGTGAAGAAAAGGGAGAAGAAAGAAGAAAATGAAGAAGGAAAGAAAAAAGGAAGAAAGGAGGACGAGAAGGAGAAGAAAAGGGAGAAGAAAGGAGAAGAAGAAGAAGAAGAAGAAGAAGAAGAAGAAGAAGAAGAAGAAGAAGAAGAAGAAGAACAACAACAACAACAACAACAACAACAACAATAACAACCACCACCACCAAAGAGATAGTGCAGGGGCCGGAGAGATAGCACAGCGGTAAGGCATTTGCCTTGCATGTGGCTGACCTGGGACAGACCTGACTCGCTTCCTGGCATTCCATATGGTACCCCAAGTTTGCCATGAGCAATTTCTGAGCAGAGTCAGGAGTGACCCTCAAGCATCACCGGGTGTGACCCAAAAACCAATCAATTAATAAATAATAAATTAATAATAAATAATAAATTAATCAATTAATAAATAAACTCCTTTAAAAAGAAAAAAATCAAAAAGAGGTAGTACAGGGTTAAGGTACTTGCCTTATACCTTAATCCAGCCTGGTTAGAATTCTCGTATTGCATAAGAATCAACAAAGGTCATTTCAGAGTACAAAACCTAGAACAGTTCCTGAGTATTGTTGGGTAAGGAAGAGAGGGAAGAGGGAAGGAGAGAGGAGGCGAGGAGAAGAAAGGAGAGGAGAGGAGAAGAGTGGGAAGGGGTGGGTGAAAGGGGAGGGTGATTGGAGGGGGAGGAGAAGGGGAAGGGAGAGAAGAAGGGATTCCTTTATAAGTTCTAGAAGATGGGTTTATACACTTTTACTCAAAATTGACTTCCAAATTTCTACCCTGCGGGTTTCCCAATGCATGCAATTTCAACATGGAGGCAGATCTCTGTTATTTTATTTCTTCATCCAATGTCCAATATGGCCTGGAAGGCTCAACCTGGATAAATGGTAGTTTCTGCCACTTGCTCCTAGAGATTAGCACACAGCTCATTAGTGGGGAAACAAAATGTGGAATTGAAATCCGATGTCTGCAATTCAACAGGGGCAAACATCTGCAAAGGAAAGGAGTTTAGTAGAAATTGAGTTAAATTGTTCAGAGCTGTACCAAAGGAAGGAGAAAAGTGATTTCTTTTCATTTGCTTTCTAATGTTTCCTTGCCTGTCAACAGATAATATTCTGTGTTCTTTTAATGAGTGACTTTCAGGGAGAAATAAACCCCAGTTTTAACTCCAGTTAACTCCAGTTCTGCTTAAAGAGCCTCTTCTGTGATATCTGCCTTTTGTTTCATGACAAAAGAAGTCCAGGGAAATATGGGCCCGGAGAGATAGCACAGTGGCGTTTGCCTTGCAAGCAGCCGATCCAGGACCAAAGGTGGTTGGTTCGAATCCCGGTGTCCCATATGGTCCCCCGTGCCTGCCAGGAGCTATTTCTGAGCAGACAGCCAGGAGTAATCCCTGAGCACCGCCGGGTGTGGCCCAAAAACCAAAAACCAAAAAAAAAAAAAAAGAAGTCTAGGGAAATATAGAAATTGGGAGTACTCTCAGAATTAAAGAAGAAAAAATAGAGCTGAAGGAAAGGGAATAAACACATGACTTTTCCCCATTTTTGTTTGGACCTGTTTTTAAACCATGTGCACAGACTAAGTCTATTTGGGTTTGTAACTCTGTATGCTGATATGACTTCTCTTTTGCTCATGGTAGCTTTTTTATATTTCTAAACATTTTCTTTGAGGAGCAGGGGATGTGGCTTAAATGGTAGAGCAGATGCCTTAGATGTAGAGTTTCCTGGGTCATAGTATCTTGCACCAGATGAAAGGTTGTAGACTCAGCTATCTTCTTTGGTTTGTGTGGTTTGGAGGCCACACCCAGCAATGCTCTGGGCTTGTTTCTGGCTCTGCACTCAGACATTACTCCTGCTGTGCTCAGGGGACCATGTGGGATGCTGGGGTTGAACTCAGATCAGCAGTGTGCAAAACAAGCTACCTACCCACTGTACTATCGCTCAAGCCCTGAGTCAACTTGTGAACAACATATCAGCCAAAACAATACAAAATCAAACCATACACACACACACACACACACACACACACACACACACACACACACACACACACACACACACACACAGAGGAAAGGCTGTGTCACCATAACCAGCTTGCTATAAAAGGCCAGTGTCACTGTGCTTGACTGGGAAGCTCTGTAATAGTTGGTTTCAGGTCTGCTTAAAATGATCAGGTGGGGGACTGGAGCGGTGGTGCAAGCGGTAGGGCATTTTCTTTGCATGCCCTAACCTAGGATGGACCATGGCTCAATCCCCCAGCATCTCATATGGTCCCCCAAGTCAGGAGTGATTTCTGAGTGCATAGTTAGGAGTAACCCCTGAGTGTCACGGGGTGTGACCCGAAAAGAAAAAAAAATATCAAGGGGTCCAATGAAAGGAACCTTGGAAATAATATAGTTCAACTGTTCCTTTTGTAAACAAGCAAAGTAAAACTCAGAGAAGCAGTTCTCTGTCTGAAGGCAGCTTGGATGCTCAGAGGAGCATCTTCTGCTGTGTCACCACCCCCTAGAAAGGCTGCAAAAGGGTCCTGTTATCAGCTTTCTTCAAGATGCTTTGAAGAAAACAAAATGATCTAGGGCTGGAGAGAAATGGCCAGAGATACAGATTGAGCACATGCTTTGTACTCCAGAAGCCTAGATGTGAACCCCATCACTTGCATGTTCCCCTCAAGCACAGAATAGGGAGTAGCATTTGAGCACTGCTGGTATAGTCCAAAAGTTACAGAAAAAAACAACTTTGATCTAAATCTGGACTTCTTCCCAGTGTTGCCTTGATTCCAAGGATATCAGGGTGTAGGTCTGTTCCTCTAGAGTCAGGCCAGATTCCAGAAACTTGAGTGGTAGTTCCTGATGTCCCAGTATGGGGCAGAACTGGCTTTTAAGTCTTCCTGGAAGGATCCACTGAGTAGTGGACACAAAGGCTTTAGGTCTGCCTTCAGGGAAGACCATCTCCATACCACCACAGGTAGCATACCTGAACTACTAGGTGAGGAATCACACACTAGGACCCTGGGCAGGATTACTGTATATCAACAGACCGTTTACTTGAGAGGTGGAATAGAGTTCCAGGTAATAGCATTTCCCCCTGGCAGCACATTCCCCACTGGCAGCCATGGGCCAGGACTCAATCCAGGAAGGAAGCTGAGACTGGAGATGGCAGCAGGGAGGAGGTGTGGCTGGTGGAAGTTGGGAGTGGATGATGATGAGTCTGAAGTGGTCCTGATGAAAGGGCAGGTCCAGGTGCAGGCTTTGAGGGCCTGGAGGAAGGGGGTGCCTGCTTTGCCCTCTCCTCACTCTGCTTCCTGCTGCTCTTTATCACATCTAAGAGCTGCAAAGTACTCCCCAACTTCAGCATCATTTCTTAGCACATTTGCTATTGGTCCGAGGCCTATGGCCAGAACCACACCCCAGAGACAAAAACATTCCTATGATTAATGATGGTTATTTTTTTTCTTTTGAGAGAGAAGCAGTGAGGTTGTGTGTTCCACTGAATATTTTAGTCATTTGTGAAGGTTTTGCTAAACACACTCATTGGTATCTGTTGAATTATTTTTTTTGGGGAGGGGGGGCACATATGGTGACACTCAGGGGTTACTCCTGGCTCTGCACTCAGAAATCTCTCCTGGCTTGGGGGACCATATGGGATCGAACCCAGGTCTGTCCTGGGTCAGCCGCGTGCAAGGCAAACACCCTACCGCTGCGCCATCGCTCTGGGTCCCTGAATTATCTATATTTAAGTAGAATTGTTTTTGCTGTAAACGCTGAAGTCTTCCATTAGAAGTGTTTTGAAAATTGGTATTTCAAGTCTCCACTGAAGCATGCATATGAACACAGGAATATTTTTCTGGGGGATTAAAACGTTTCTTTAGTGTATTCTTTAAAGTGTTTCATCAACCTTGTTATTAAAAAGTATTTATCTGAAGCTTATTTTTAAAATACTATTTTAAAGGCAAAGCAAAACGCATTTCTGTAAAAAAGTATATTAGTAGTGTTTGCTGAAATATTATAAAATAATACACACAGGGCTGGAGAGATAGCATGGAGGTAAAGGCGTTTGCCTTGCATGCAGAATGATGGTGGTTCAAATCCCGGCATCCCATATGGTCCCCTGAGCCTGCCAGGAGCGATTTCTGAGCGCAGAGCCAGGAGTAACCCCTGAGAGCTGCTGGGTGTGACCCAAAAAACAATAAAAAATTAATAATAATCCACACAAATTAAAGCTAGATGAATTGTTTTATTTTATTTTATTTGGGACGTCAGGATTCGAACCGATGACCTTCTGCATGAAAGGCAAATGCCTTACCTCCATGCTATCTCTCCGGCCTCGAATTGTTTTATTTTCAAGTCCTGTTACAGCTTACCTATTTGAAATCAATTTGTATTCCTGAAAAATTGAACTTCTTTCATTATTCTGTTTTACCAAACTAATGTTTGTAAAGTGACAAGAAAATAAATGATCTCTAATTCATGACCTTAATGTAATTATTCAGGAATATTTTTGCGCAAAATGTTTGTCACTGCTCAAGTTACCTTATTAGAATAAAAAACTGTGGTTAAAATACTTTTTTGGAGGGGCCGGGAAGGTGGTGCTAGAGGTAAGGTGTCTGCCTTGCAAGCGCTAGCATAGGACGAACTGCGGTTTGATCCCCCAGTGTCCCATATGGTCCCCCCCAAGCCAGGGGCGATTTCTGAGCGCATAGCCAGGAGTAACTCCTGAGCGTCAAACGGGTGTGGCCCAAAAACTAAAAACAAACAAACAAACAAACAAAGATACTTTTTGGGGGGTGACACACCCAGCAGTCTTCAGGGGTTATTCTTTTTTTTTTTTTTTTTTTTTTGGTTTTTGGGTCACACCCTGCGTGGCTCAGAGGTTACTCCTGGCTGTCTGCTCAGAAATAGCTCCTGGCAGGCACGGGGGACCATATGGGACACTGGGATTCGAACCAACCACCTTTGGTCCTGGATCGGCTGCTTGCAAGGCAAACACTGCTGTGCTATCTCTCCGGTCCCCATGTTTTTGTTTTTAATTTGCATCACTCAGAATGTTAAGCTTACACAAGAAAATATTTTGGGAGGATGATCTAGCTTTTACAAATACTTAACTCAGTATCCAGAGAAAGAACATAGAGCTAGGAGATCAGGTGTAGGTAAATATTAGCTTTTCATCAGAAATAATTTTGTTTGAATTACAACAGAGAGTTGAAGGTTGGCTGTGTTAAAAAAATTTGTATAGGGGGCCGAAGTGATGGCACAGTGGTAGGGCATTTACTTTGCACAAAGCTAACCCCAGGATGGACATACGGTCCCCTAAGCCAGGAGCAATTTCTGAGCACAGAGCCAGGAGTAACCCCTGAGTGTCACTGGGTGTGACCTCCAAAAAAAATTTTTTGTAGGGGGTCAGCCTCCCAAGCGGTGCTGGATGATGCTGGAGATTCCTGGGGGTCCCTGGCAGCAGTACTTGAGTGACCATGTGGCACTGGGAATCATACCCATGTTTGGGGGTTACTAGCTGCTGTACTTACCTCCTGGTATTTCAAAATATTTTTTGAGTATGTAAACTCCTAAGAATGGCCTAAGATTTATTACTTATATTAATGAAACTATAACTATTTAATAAATTTAAATCAAACTATTTAAACTGAGGGGCCTAAGCTATAATTTAAAGGGTTGACCACGTAGTTTGCAAGTGGCAACCCCTGCTTTAAATCCTGGTAGTTCCCAGAGTACCACTGTTTGCTGGTTGTAGCCCCTGAACATCAGTGAGGGTGGCCAGAAAATCAAACAGAAAGAGTACTTAGTTTTACTTTTTTATTAATTGATTGATTGATTTGGGGCCACACCCAGCAGCACTCAGGGGTCACCTCTGGCTCTGCATTTGGAAACTGCCCCTGGCAGGCTGGGGGACCATATGGGATTTGGGGAATTGAACTGGGTCCCTCCCCAGCATGCAAGGCAAATGCCCTACTGCTGTATTATCTCTCTGGCCCTAGTACTTAGTTTTACTAACCACAAAATTGATCAAACATTAAAATCCCTTTTAATTTTTAAAGCATGACTAATATTTGTACACATTGTTTGGACTTTACACTAGGCATGAATTAAATGAAAGACTACATGTAGGAATGTCTTCAGGACATGTAAAAGTGTGTGTTCCATGACCAAGCCACCTTTTGTTTCAACCCATCTAGGAAACCAATTAACCCAGAGCATCACATGACACAGTTTAAAATAGTTCTAAGGTGCCAGAGCCTTGGCGCAGTGGAAGGGTGTTTGCCTTGCAGGCAGCTGACCTAGGACAGACCAAGGTTGGATCCCCAAGCTAGGGGCAATATCTGAGCACATAGCCAGGAGTAACCCCTGAGCATCACCAGGTGTGGCCCCCAAAAAATAAATAAATAAAAATAAATAAATTAAATAATTCTAGGAGAGCTGAGAGATAGGACCAGGATTAAGGTGCTTGCCTTGTATATGGCCAACCATGATTGGATTCCTGGCACTGCTTTTGGTTTCCATGAGGACCAACAGGAATGATCCCTGGTCACAGAATCCAGAGTAAGTCTGACCACCAGATGTGTTCAAAATTTCTTTGTGCACACAATAAAGAACTTTCTTGTTCCTTTTGTTTTGGGTGGAGTGTTTTGAGGGGTGAGGGGGAGAGTTAGCTATTCTTTAAGTTTCATGTGTGCTTGCTTTTTTGATGCTGGAAATGGAACCCAAGACTCACACACACTATATGGGCTAGTCTAATGAACCTGTTTTCCTGCTTTATGCAAGTCTCCTGTACACAACTTAATTTATTTTTGTTTGTTTGGGGGCCAATGATCAATGATGATCAGGGTTTACTCCTGTCTGCACTCAGGATCACTCCTGGTGGTGCTCGTGGAACCATATGTGATGCAGGGAATGGAACTCATGTTAGCTGCAGGCAAGACACTCACCCTACCCACTGTACTATCACTCCAGCCTCCATGTGCTACAACTTTAGTATATGTGCTACCGACATTATTATTATTATTATTATTTTTTTTTTCTTTTTGGATCACACCCGGTGGCACTCAAGACGTAAACCTGGCTCTGCAGTCAGAAATTACTCCTGACAGCCTTGGGGGACCATATGAGTTCCCAGGATCAAATCCGGGTCCATCTTGAGTCAGCAGCATGCAAGGCAAACGCCCTACCACTATGTTATCACTCCAGCCTCAATGTACTATAACTTGAAACAAAACTTAAAAGCAGCATGCAGCCATCCTACTTATATGCATAGTTTAGAATTCCAAACTGAGAATTTTGCAAATTCTTTTAAGTGAAATCTAAGAAAAATTGAACATTTCACAACCCCATTCAATGTCCTATTTTTAATCTTTTTTTTTCCATAGCAGACAAATTCCCCAAAGTTATGTCGTGTTCCCAACCATTCTGAATTTTATTTAATTATTTCAGAGGACGAAAAGCTTTTTCATCACACCCCCACAAAATCTGTTATACCAAGCTCCACACAGTCACAGAGATCTTTGAGTCCACACAATGCTGGTCATTGTTAACTTCCTTCTCAGCCTCAGCTTTTGTCAGGCCTGAAGCTTATTATCTCCTCTCAATGTAAGTTTATCACCAACTTACTGGGCAATCACACACCTAAGAGTGCTGGCAAGTTATTTCTTCCACCCAGGGACCAAGCCAAGTAGGAAGGAGATTCAGTCATCTTTAAAGCCATCAAAATTAGGGGCCGGAGAGATACCATGGAGGTAAGGCATTTGCCTTTCATGCAGAAGGATGGTGGTTCGAATCCCGGCATCCCATAGGGTCCCCCGAGCCTGCCAGGAGCGATTTGAGCATAGAGCCAGGAGTAAACCCTGAGTGCTGCCAAGTGTGACCCAAAAATAAAAATAAAATAAAATAAAAGCCATCAAAATTAGGTGACCAGAGCTATAGAACAGTGGATAGGGTATTTATTTACCTTGCACTTGAGTGACCTAGGTTCAGTCCTGAGCATCCTACATGAGTCTCTGAGTCAGAGCCAGGAGTAACTCCCAAGCACCTCTAATTGTGGCCCAAAACCAAAACCAAACAACTCCCCCCAAAAAACAAGACAGATAAAGCCTTCACAATTAATTCTGTTAGGAGAGGATAGAGAAGGCCACTTCATCCAGTATTTTGAAGCCCACAAGGCCTCCATTTTGGTAGCTGCCTCGCACATTGGGACTAGCTTCAACTTGGTAACCAGATTCACAAGAGGTTTCACACAGCTGTCACTACAGGCAGATCTTGGACAAATAACTTCTTTAGAAGGTTTTGCTCCAAGTTCGACTCTCTTTAGGTATCTTTTTTTTATGTTTGTTTTTGTGGTTTAGGTGAAATTGGCTTTAAAAGATTCGATCCTAATGTTACTTCAGCTGTGCTGCCAGGGCAAAAATGTGAGGCTGTAGGTAGCTGGCTTCATCCTAGAACTGAGGGATTGGAATCTTCTCCATCATCCTTCAAGCATTAGCCTAAAGCGAATGCAGTGCTACTCTGTTAACAGGTTTGATTTGTGGTGTCTCACCTGAGTATTGGACCAATGTTTGTCTCAAAGATACTGTGAACCAAGTTACTGGCTATAGCTTCACATTTTCAGAAGGCAGGGAGCCATATTGGGAGCCCACACCTAGCAAGGCAGAACTTGAAAGCACATGCACTCATCTCCAGGGAGGTGGCCTTATCTTTATTTCTCCATTTGAAGTACTTTTTTTAGCATTCTATCATGCATCTTTTTTAGAAGCAGTCCATAAATTTTTTCTGGAGGTGTAAGTCAATAAATAGCTTAATACCAATGTATCATTCCATACTGAAAAGAAATAGCTTGGGGGCTACTCTCTGCCTAGTGGACTATGAAGGTGGAAGGTTAACTGGGGATTGAATCCAGGATTTTATACATGAGAAGTCTATGAGCTATCACTAAGCTACATCCCTACCAAAATTGCTAGAATTCTTACGTTAATAGGAGTAAGAAGCAACACAGACTATATAGATATAATATCTAGTAAATTAATAAAGAGTTCAATTATTTTAAAACACGGAGGAATGTAAGCTACATTTGATCTCAAATTGTTTTATCTTGATATCTGAATTTGTGGAATATAAATTTGCTTGGGATCATTTAAGAGTTTATATTTGCTTTGGTTTCAATGCTATTAAGATGTTTGATGGAGAAAGGTGGAGGGATAACTATCCATTGTTACTTGAATGGTAGACTAAAATAATTCACAGAAAAGAAAGTTTGTGTAGTGGGTTTTGGGGGATCCAGGGGATTAGGTGATAACCGGTGGTACTCCAGGCATATTCCTAGTTCTTTGCTCAGAGATCACTCTGCTGATGCTCAGAAGACCATATGTGGTGCCAGAAGTTCAAATCAGAACCAGACACTTGCAATAAAAGGGATTTCACCTCCTATCTCTCTCTTCCAAAAGAAAACTTTTGTAAGATAATTTTCTGAGAAAAATTATCATAGGAGGTAATGTCTTAAAGCCAGATCAACAGAAGAGTACTATTAAGCCTTATAGTAAAATATAACAGCATTTCTATGCACACAAATATATCCCTCACATGTCTTATTTATATTGATCAGTGGACTGCAAGTTTCATGATAATCTGGAGGAGAAAAAGAACTCAAGGTAAATCTGTCTCTCCCCATTGCCCCTAACTCTCAGCTCCCACTTTGCATTCTTGTTGGCTTACTTGGGCAGGAAATCCTGGTGTGGTTTGAATTTAGAATCTTGAGTTTCACCAGCTGCTCTAGGAATTTCAGAAAATTTCAAAATCTTTAGAGAAGTTGCCATCTAAATCATGTAAGGCAGATGGATAGAGGTAAGTCTAGCATTAATTTTACTAGTGGCAATCATTGTTTTCTGTTGTTTATCAAAATATTTGTGTAAGTGGCAAAATATTTTACCAAGATATTTGAACACCAGTGTTCAGGGGATCATGAAATGCTAGGAATAACACCCAGGCCTCCGGAATGAGAGCATATACTGAGCCCTTTGAGTTACCTCTCCGGCACCTGTGACCAAAATCTTAATTTTGTATATAACAGTTTTAGGTCACATATTTTTTGTTGGTTTGTTTTCTTTAAGGGATCACATCAAGCAGTTCTCAGGACTTACTCTGCCTCTGCTCTCAGGGATCTCTTCTGGCAGGACTCTGGGTACAATATGGGATGCTAAGGATCGAACCCAGACTGGCTATGTATAAGACCTTCCCCATTGTACTAACCATCTGGCCTTATTTATTTTTAAGTATTGTGGAGGGAGTTGTAGGAGGACATTAGTGCTCAGGGCCCACTGTGTCGCACCTGACACAGTTGGAGGCAACTTAGGAAGAGGAAAATCTGATTAGCTGGGATCGCAGTCAGGCTTCCACACATGAAAGATATGTACTCTACTGGCTGGACTACATCCTAAACCCCTATTTTAGCTCTAAGATTCACTTTTTACTTTAAAAGATTTAACTTGGGCCAGAGATATAACTGAGCAAGAGAGATTTCACCTTGCATGTGTGAAAATAAGGAAAGAAGAAAGAAACAAAGAAAGGCAGGCAGGAAGGAAGAAACAAAGAAAGAAATGAGAGAAAGAAAGAAAGAGAGAGAGAGAGAAAGAAAGAAAGAAAGAAAGAAAGAGAAAAGAAAGAAAGAAAAGAAAGAAAGAAAGAGAAAGAAAGAAAGAAAGAAGGAAGAAAGAAAAATAAAGAGAGAAAGAAAGAAAAAGAAAGAAAGAAAGAAAAAGAGAGAAGTGAAAGAAAGAAAGAAAGAAAGAAAGAAAAAGAAAGAGAAAGAAAGAAGGAAAGGCAGGCAGGAAGGAACAAAGAAAAAAGAGAGAGAGAGAAAGAAAGAAAGAAAGAAAGAAAGAAAGAAAGAAAGAAAGAAAGAAAAAGAAGAAAAAAAAGAAAGAAAGAGGAAGAAAGAAAGAAAGAAAGAAAAGAAAGAAAAGAAAGAAAGAAAGAAAGAAAGAAGAAAGAAAGAGGAAGGAAAGAAGGAAAGGCAAACAGGAAGGAAGGAACAAAGAAAGAAAGAGAAGAAAGAAAGAAAGAAAGAGAAGAAAGAAGAGAAAGAAAGAAAAAAGAAAGAAGAAAGAGAAAGAAAGAAAGAAAGAAAAAGAGAAGAAAAAGAAAGAAAGAAAGAAAGAAAGAAAAAGAAAGAGAAGAAAGGCAGGAAGGGAGGGAGGAAGGAAGGAACGTAGGAAGGAAGGGAGGGAATAAGGAAGGAAGAAAGAAGAAAGGAAGGAGAGAAGAAAGAAAGAAGGAAAGAAAGAAAGGAGGAAGAAAGGAAAGAAAGAAGGAAGAAAGAGAAAGGAAAGAAAGAGGGAGGGAGAAAGGAAGGAAAGAAGGAAGGAAGGAAGGAAGGAAGGAAGGAAGGAAGGAAGGAAGGAAGGAAGGAAGGAAGGAAGGAGGAAAAAGTGGAGGAGAATATTTCTGTTGTGTAAAATTACATTGCACAATTTTTTTCTAGTTCACAAAATAAAGTCTGCAATTTTCCTTTTATATCTTACATATTTGCTAATGGTAGAACACACAACTTAATAAGGGTTTTGAAGTACACTGCTCAATTTCTCCTTCATTCATTTGTGTACAATCTAGTTTTATTAGCAACCCTTTCTTGCAGAGAATCTCAACTTTGGCTCTCTGGGCAAACCCCGAGTGGTCCTTTCATCTTAGGGCCCAGCATTTACTTTTGATCAAAAGGCAGCATTTTGTTGGCTCTAATTACTGGGGCTCAAACCATTAGATGCACTAACAATACACGAATTGTCAGTGAAATCCGACCTTTCTCTGTCACTGCTCTTCCCCTCCTCCCCTTTCTAGCTGATTGCAGTTTGGCAAGGACCAAAGCTGACTTGAAACAAATGATCTCTTCTCAGAGCCTCTGTTTTCTCTGCAATAATGACCACGGTGACACATCGTAAGCTTACAGAACGGAACGAAACAAGTGTAAGTCCTCCCACAGAGCCGCACTCAATATATGATTTTTTTTTCTTGCCCTAAAACAAGGCACTTGCAGGTAACCAGGATAGAAAGACAGGCCCTAGCAAGCAAGAAGTCACCTCTGGGTCTTTGTCCTGGTTTTGGCTCACAAACCATGTTTTATAAAGAATGGTTTTGCTGGATCGGGAGCCATAGTATAGCAGTAAGGCTTTTTTGCCTTGTGCACAGCAGATTGGGTTCTATCTCCAGAGTCCCAAATGGTCCTCCAACCCTGTCAGGTGTAATTCCTGAGCACAAAGCCAGGAATAATCCCTAAACACTGTTGGGTCTGGCTCCAAATCCAAAAAAAAAAAAAAAAAAAAAAAAAATTACTCTGTTGGGACCAAAGCAGCAATACTACAGAGGGTAAGGCATTTGCCTTTTATGTGACTGACCCAGATTCAATCCAAAGCAGCTCATATGGACACCCCACTCTCAGTACTGCCAGGAGTGATTCCTGAAAGAACCAGGAGTAACCCCTGAGTATCGGGCCCAAATCAAACCAAACCAATCCAACAAACAAACAAAAATCACTCAGTTAAAGAACTCTCAATGTGAAAAGTAGATCGAAATGGATGATTAAAAACAGGTTTTCTTTCATTTATTTATTTGTGGAGGAGGGTTGGGTCACACATAGCAGGGCTCAGGTGCTATTTCTGGCTGCACCCCCCCCCCCAGCACGTGCTGCTGGTCATCAAATTCAGGTGCTCTAGTCTTTAAATACAAATTTTTAAAATTGTCACTCTTGGGTCTGGAGATATGGTCCAGCAGCAACATATATACTTTGCAAGCATAAGAATTTTCTTGGTACTCGGCACAACTCAAATAAATACATAAAATAAAGTATTGGGCTTAGCCTTGGAACACTTCCCTTGCATGTGTGAACCTTAGAACTCCAGGGTGGGGTGAAATGGGAGCAAAACAATTTCTTTTTTGTCTCTCTAATTTGATTGAGTTCTCATTTTGAAGTTTGGGCCACACCTGTGCTCAAGGATCACCCTTGGCAGTAATTGTAACAATATGGAGTCCAGGGGACTGAACCTGGGTTGGCTGCATGAAAGGCAAATGCCTCACAGACTGCATGTACTATCTCTCCCTCCCCTAAGTTATTTAATTTTCTCTTTCCTTTGATGCTGTTGTAGTGGCCAGACGTTGGTCACATTTGGCAGAGACTTGGTTGCAGCACTCATCGAGGGTCACACACTTTAGTTGCGATGTTTTCACATTCTGGGCCATATTCCAGAGATCACACACTTTGTGGTGGTGCCAGGAACTTCACAGAACAGAGCTACAAGAGCTGCTTTTGGCCCATGTGGGTGGCACCAGGGATCAAACTGAAGGCCTCATACTTGTAAGAGAATCATTTTCTGTTACTAAGACAGTAGACAGTCCCCTGGGGCCCTTAAAGCAAGAATCTTGACATGTGAAAAGCTGACTCTCAAAATGTTTGAATAATTCTTACCAGTTACTATTTCATAAGAAATAGGAACTCAGGGCTGGAGAGATGGTGCAGCGGTAAGGCATTTGTCTTAGACGAGGCTGGTCCAGGAGAGACCAAAGTTTGATCTCGTATGGGCCCCCAAGCCAGGAGCGATTTCTGAGCGCAGAGCCAGGAATAACCCCTGAGCATCACAGGGTGTGGCCCAAAATAAAAAAAAAAAAAGGAAAGAAAAAAAAAGAAGAAAGAAATAGAAACTCATATTTCCTTAGGCTACTCAGCAACTGTTCTTAAAACATGTCCCTAAAAGAGCAGAATTTCATTCTAGTTTCTTATTCTAAGCCGAACAAAGATGGATATTTTTCCTACAACCACATTAATTTTTTATGTGTGATTACTTAATTAAAATGTGTTAGAAAATGCTTTTAAAATCTGCAGTTGTTGAAAGGATTAAATATTTAGTTAAACAAAAGAAACAAACAGAAAACCTGGGACAGGGAATGGAAAGAATGTATAATGGGTTTGAATTCTTTGACTGTTTTTTTGTTTTTTTCCTGGCTTGGGGAGCAGCCCTGGGTGGGAGGCCTTTCTATCTATAAGACTTATTGTGATAGGATCTTGGGACAAAGGCAGTTCTTTTTTAATTGTTTTCAACCCCTTATGGGCTGAGTCGAGGACCTATGGGGATGGAATGTACACAGACTAAACACTGGAGCTGGGGCTTTTTCTAGTTCAAAGAAATTTCTAAAGAATGTGAGATTCTTTAGCTCTGCAAAACAGTTGAGGGAAAAATACACTTCTAAATCTAAATATGAGCATTGCCTCTTTTGTCCTTAGTTGTTAAATCAAAATCCTCTGCGTGGTTAAGAATTGCATTGTGTGGGGCTGGAGATATAGCATGAGGTAAGGCATTTGCCTTGCATGCAGAAGGACAGTGGTTCGAATCCCAGCATCTCATATGGTCCCCCAAGCCTGCCAGGGGTCGATTTCTGAGCATAGAGCCAGGAGTAGCCCCTGAGCACTGTTGGTTGTGTCCCAAAAACCAAAAAAAAAAAATTGCATTGTGGAGGCTGGAGAGGTAGCACAGCAGTAGGGCATTTGTCTTGCATGCAGCCAACCTGGGGAGGAACCTGGTTTGATTCCCAGCCTGTCAGGGATGATTTCAGAGTGCAGGGCCAGGAGTGACCCCTGAGCACCACTGAGTGTGGCCAAAAAACCAATCAATCAATCAATTAATAAGAAAAAAAGAATTGCATCGTAAGGGCTAAAGCAGGGGTCTCAAGCTCAATTTACCTGGGGGCCGCAGAAGGCAAAGTCAGGGTGAGGCAGGGCCGCATAAGGGATTTCACAAAAAAAAAGTCCTTAACCGTCATTATTAACAGTTTTAATTATTTCTTCTGAACATGAATAGAACATTGAGTGGAGATCATGAACAGTTCTTCTGAACATGGCATCTTTTGCCTATTCCTTTCTGCCAGAGACTTGACAGCACTTCTTCTCACAAATCTGAACCATATTTGGCTTTAGAGAGGAAGCAGTTGAGACCCTCAGTATGGCTTGAAGATGATCATCATTAAGTCTAGACCTGTACTTTGATTTATTGAAGTTCAATATGGAGAATAACTTTTCACATAAATATGTGCTCCCAAAAAGGCACATGGTGCGCTTGAACATTTGGGAAAGCTCAGGGAAGCTGGGGGGCAATTCTCTCAAAAACTGCCCATGCATGTCTGCTTTTCCACTAATCTCCCTGAACTTGGCTTTGAGATCAGAGTTGCATTGCAGGTCAATGAGCTCCATTTGAAGCACAGGAGGGGCATCTTGCACATCAAAGGAAAAGGGATCCACAAAAATTTGTGCTATTTGAAGTCTGCAAATCTGTGATCAAATTTCTTCTCTAGCTTAAATATAGCATCAACATATTTCTCACCACTGAATGGTATGCCTGCATCCACAAGTTCCTTGCATGCTGGGAAATGGCAAAGGTTTGTCTGAGAGAGCTGGGATTTCCATAACACAAGTTTTGTGGAGAATACTCTCACGTTGTCATAGGCAGCACTGATAAGCTGCTCCGGGCCTTGTAACATCTTGTGTAGTACATTCAGCTTATGTATGATGTCAACAAGAGAAGCCAAGTTCATGAGCCATTTGTGCTCACTCAACTCAGAAACAGCATTCCCATCCTTCTCCATGAAGGCTTTCACTTCTTCTCTCAACTCAAAAAATCTTTTCAGGACATTTCTCCTGCTGAGCCAATGTACCTCGGTGAAATAGAGCACATCTCCATATTCTGACTCTATTTCCTCTAAAAAAGCACAGACCCTCCTGTGCTTTAAGCCCCTGGATCTGATTTGGTTGATGCATTTCACAACAACAGACATCACATTGTTACACGGCAGGCATTTAATGCAAAGGGCCTGCTGATGAATAATGTAGTGAAGAGTAATGGCCTTCTCTACACCCTCCTCTTTAAGTTTTTTTGAACAAATGCCACCAGTCCATTTTTCCTCCCTGACATCCATGGCGCTCCATCAGTTATTATTCCAACAAACCTCTTTTATGGCAAACCTGCATTCTCAATGGCATCACACAGATGCCAAAATATCTCATTAGCGGTGGTCTGGTCATGCATTGGAATGATTGTGAGCAGCTCCTCTGTCAATTCAAAATTTCAATCAACACCATGAACATAAATTGTGAGCTGCACAGTGTCTGTTATATCTGTGCCCTCGTCAAGAGCAACTGAGTATGCATCAAAACATTTGGCTTTCTCACGCAGTTGATGATAACTGTCACTTGACATGTCAGAAATGCACTCTGCCACAGTGTTGGCAGAAAGGCTGATTTTGCTAAACTGACCTTTCTTTTCCAGACAGATAATACTTGCAGCCTGGAACATGCATTTTTTTAAACAAACTCTCCTTCTGTGAATGGTTTCCCTGCCTTAGCAATCATTTCACTAACCATGTAACTAGCTTCGACTGATGCAACATTCTCTTTAGCTGCTTTCTTGAAGAAATCTTGTTGCCTCATTAGACATGCTTTAAGACTGGCAACCCTGGGCCGGGCGGTGGCGCTGGAGGTAAGGTGCCTGCCTTGCCTGCGCTAGCCTAGGACGGACCGCGGTTCGATCCCCCGGCGTCCCATATGGTCCCCCAAGAAGCCAGGAGCAACTTCTGAGCGCATAGCCAGGAGTAACCCCTGAGCGTCACAGGGTGTGGCCCAAAAACCAAAAAAAAAAAAAAAAAAAAAGACTGGCAACCCGCTTGGCTCTCTCATTTCCTTGATATTTTGTACATTCCTCAGCATGTTTAGTTGAATAATGGCGTTTCAAGTTGTATTCCTTGTGTATTGCAACTTTCTCTGAGCAAATAAGACATGTGGGGATGCCCCTGTGCTCAACTGCGTCTCCCACTTTTCCTGAAGTTGTCTGTGTTTGTCAACAATCTTTCTCTTCACTGCAGGCTTTGATAAGTCATGATGAAGGTATGACAAAATCTAATTCTGTAATAAACTTCTCTCCCTTCTCTCCCTTAGGCCTCCGATAATGCAAGGGACAGTGGGCAGGAGCAGCGGAAATGATGTCTGCGCTAGACGCAAAGTATTTGTGATTATTCGCTTACCAAATATTCACAATAAAAAATCGCATTAGTAAGAAAAAAAAATCGCATTAAACATTTGCATACTCCGAATGGAACTGCTGGGGCATGCGAATGTTTAATGCAATTTTTTTCTTACTAATGCGATTTTTATTGTGATTATTTGGTAAGCGAATAATGGCGAATACTGCGATATTTGAAGGCAGGCCGCTGGCCACAAAATGTTGTTCGGAGGGCCGCAAACGGCCCACGGGTCGCTAGTTTGAGACCCCTGGGATAAAGGGATAATTCAAAAGCCTTGTGAATGTGTCTTGCATGCAGAAGTCCTGGTTTGATCCTGGGCACAGCTGGGAAGAATTCCTGAACCTAGAATTAGAAGTAATCTCTGAGCACCACCAGGTGTGGTTCAAAAATGAGTCAAAAAATCTACCAAAACTAAATTGGAGGTTTGTGAGAGGTCCTGAGTTCAATCACCTTTGCTTCTCTTCCAGCTCTGCTGAGTCTAGTAAAAGCAATTGCCAGAGCATAGCTGGGTGTGGTGACCAATTGAAAAAGGAACCACTTTGGGGTTTCTGAAAAATGTATATTCAGAGAATGTGGAGCTGAGCACAGAGATCAAGTTTTAGTCAGCAGGCCATGGGATTCCTATTTAGGTGCTCAATGAACTATGCTTTAAGAAACCCAATTTTAAGAGGGAGTGGGCAATTGGGTTTCCACACAGCTTTCCACTTGTTCTGCTTTTCCTTCTTCGTTTCTGATCAGCCCCTGCTTATATACCTTCCATCTGTTTTCCATCTGTTTCTCAATAGCAGCTCCCTGTTCATGTAACATTTGCAATTCAATAGTTTCCCAGCCCTCAGTCCATGCTCTCTTCCATTAGCACCCTCCTTTATGTCCTTTTGCATAGAGCCACTTACTTAAGATGGTCTCAGAAGAATCTCACCCATTTCAGTCACACATGTCCACGGGCTCACCACCAATGTCTCTCAAGGTGTTTTGTCCTAGATTTGGGGGGTGGGTTAGGCCACATCCAGTGGTGCTCAGGGGTTACTTCTGACTTTATACTCAGAAATCACTCCTGGCAGGCTCAGGGATTCATATGGGGTGTCAGGGATCAAACTCAGGTAGGCCACATGCAAATCAAACACTCTACTGGCTGTGTCATTGCTGTGTCATTGGCATTAACCATAAATCTTTGTTCTGGATTTCTATATGAACCCTAAGACTTTCATAGAACGAGATGGCTATAAAAACCATATCCAAGAAGACCATTTCTGGACTAGGGCATTTAGATTAGAGAAGATGTAGATGTGATTTGATAGTTTTCATGAGAAAATGGTTATTTTCCAAAAGTCAACTTGGGCTCATTCTGTGAAGTTTCTTCATTGTGTTAAAAAAAAAAGTTACAGAAAAGCTTCTATGAGGAACTGAAGTGATGGCATAATACGTAGGGCGTTTGCCTTGCTTGTGACCGACCTAGCATCACATATGATTCCCCTAGCTTAAAGGAGTAATTTCTGAGCACAGATCCAGGAGTAACCCCTGACCATGTGCTGGGTATAACCCAAAAACCAAAAGAAAAACAATTATTTGGACTAAGATTTAAAAAATATTGCTAAGGTCAGGGGTATGGTTGAAAAGACTGACCATAACTTTGCCTGGTTCAGAGTTCTTGACCAGGGGGTCCCCTACATATAGCCAGGAGTGACAGTGACCCCTGAGCCTAAGCTGAGAGTAGCCCCTAAACACATCTGGGCATGGCTCAAGTAAAGGGAGGAAAGAAGGAGTGAAAGAACAAACGAACAAAGGAAGGAAGATTTGCAGAATTGCAAACTTTAATTAAAATATCCAGATGCTGGGCCCGGAGAGATAGCATAGCGGCGTTTGCCTTGCAAGCAGCCGATCCAGGACCAAAGGTGGTTGGTTCGAATCCCGGTGTCCCATATGGTCCCCCGTGCCTGCCAGGAGCTATTTCTGAGCAGACAGCCAGGAGTAACCCCTGAGCAATGCCGGGTGTGGCCCCAAACCCCCCCCCCAAATCCAGATGCTAGAAGTGTTCAAAGAAAGGGTCAACCATTTCCTAGAAATTTAGTAAAGGAACATACTTTAGTGAGGGTCATAATTCCTTACTGTGTTCATTATTCAATAAACTTCTATATAGCATCCATAATGGGGTACTCACAAATGGGATACAACATTTAAGGCTTTTTGTTTATTTGGGAGGGTGCTAAATCCTGAGTACTGCTGGGGTTTTGTCCCTGTACTCTGAGGCACAGGGACCATAAAGGGTTTGGGGGATAGAACCTGGTTCAGCTCCATACAAGCAAGTACCCTACTTGCTGTGCTATTGTTCTGTTCTTTAAGATATATTTTATATTTTGAAAATGCTCAAAGTATGGAGAGTAATAGTGAGTATTGAGCACATTGTAGCTGCTTCACTAGGGAACTGCTGTACACCTGAGTCCATATAGGTAGGTGAGCTGTCCTCCTTCATACAGGTGGACTGCAGAGTTCCACCTCCACCCCTGTCAATGCTGCAGAATTGGGAGCAAAACAGAATGCAGATGGCACCAAGTTCCATGGGGGCTTATTGTGAAATGACAGATAGCTAGAGCGAGGAGGAAATGAATTAGTCTCTGAACAGAGCACAGAACAGATGCCTAGAACATAACCATAACTCTCTGAATAATATGTAGCTATTATTTTTTTATATCATTATCTATGACAATTGGCCTACGTCATGATCTCTGGCACTTTATTCAGCTTTGTCCTCCAGGACAAAAGCTCCTACTTACATTTCCTGCCTTTCTACATGCCTTTCTTCCTTCCCTACTTCGCCAAAGATACTTTGTTTTTGGTTTCGGTCACACACCAGGATTCATTTCCTGCGTTTCTTTGGGGAACCATGAGTTATTGGGGATTGAGCCTGGGTCTCCAGCAATTTTTAATTTAACAAAATTTAACAGTTTTTTTAATCTGGGGTGCGAGAGAGATGGGTATACAGGAGTTAAGGCACTTGTCTTGAAGGTGACCTTTCCATCCCTAGAACTATATTGGTCCCCTGAGTATCACCAGGATTGACTTCTGAATACCGTCTATATGTTTCTATAGAAAAAGAGCCAGGAATAGCTATAGGGCACTTCTGAGTGTGGCCCCTAAACCAAAAAATAAAATAATATCTGGGGTCTGGGATGATTCTATGGTTTCAAGTATCTGCCTGGTAAAAATGAGGCCAAGAGTTTGATCCCCAAGGATGAGACATGCATGGAGCAGCCCCAAGGGCCCTGGTATTTGAGATCCAGGTACCACAGCCCAACATGATCTTGGTCTGTGTTGAAATAAGTAGGAGTGAGTGTTGAGATCAAGTGTGCAGGTAGCTGAGCCCCACAATACAAGGAGTAGGACTCCTGACATGCACCAAGATCAACTGGGTCTGCAACTCTGGCAAGTGTCAAACTTTTGCATGTGAGCAACAGAACCAAGGGTGCATACATATGTATGTGTGTATATGAGAGACAGAGAGCAAGAACCCTAAGGGACATCTTTAAAAATCTGGTCTACCTGTGCCCTCCCTTTATTCTTTTTTGCTAGCTTTCACTTCTTAGAAGCGAATGTATGACCCTAATGGTGGCATCCAATCCTCTATGGACTGTGTCACCCATCTTCTGGGTTGTGTGTTTTGATTGGATTAACTCCTCCTCCTCCTCCTTCTGGCATTGAAATACATTTTCCTCAGGAAAGAACCTCTGAAGAAATAAGAATTGCAAAATTATTTGCTCAGTGATTTTCTCCACAGAGGGAAAGAAGATCTTCTTCACCTGGGAATCAAGATGACTCATGTCAGGAGCAGTTGCTCAGCTTATAATTTTTATAAGTAGCTTCAGGTTCAGAGTAAAATGGAGCATCAAGGCAGGATTGTCCTTGCATCCTGACCCTACCCCTGCAGAGCTTCTGACTGCACTTGAATGGGATCTGGGGTGCTCCTGAGGACCATGTACCTACTCAAGACCAGGCTTGCAGAAAAGCCACTCCTGGTGGGTTACAGTCTATGGGATTCACCAAATAAACAATGACAGGCAACTACTGTTCTTTAGAAAAACTCAGGGCATGGGAGTTTACTGCTTGGGCTTTGTGTTATGTCCAGACACCCCCATCTCCCCATCAAGTCTTAGTACTCATTGACCATTTTTCTTTCTCCAAAATTTTGTCTTTTCCAGAATTGTATAGTTGGAATCACAATTATGTCAGGCTCCTTGTTGCTGTTTCACCAACACACATTTATTATAGGTTTCTTGTTTTGTTTTATTTTGGAACATACCCTGTGATGTTCTGGGCTTACTCCTGGCTCTTCATTCAGGAATCACTCTTGGAATGCTTTGGGGACTATATGAGATGACAGGGATTGAACTTAGGCCAGCCACATGCAAGGCAAACACCCTATGCACTGTATTATATATCCAACCTATTGATTTTTTTAATTGAGAGGTAATGATTTGCCACAGTACTCATAACTTTTTTTTTTTAGCAAAACTTGTTAGTATGCCAAACAACCACCAGAGTGCCATTATCATTTCACCAGTCCCTCAGCCTTTCTCCTTTTACCCCATATGATCCTAACATTCACATACTTGAGTCTTGCAACTCAGTTTTGTTAGCAAAATCTGTTTATTTTCACGGCCATTGTCTGTTCCCTCACTTTGTTTCTTTATACTCCACACATGAGTGGGATCATCTGGTATTTTTCTTTCTCCTTCTGACTCATTTTGCTTAGCACGACCTCCTCCAGTTCCATTCAAGCTGTAGTAAAATGCAAGCATTCATCTTTTATTTTGTCCTTTCCTTTTCTCGTTTTGTTTTTTTTTTTTGGAGATGGGGACCACAATAGGCAGTGTTTAGAGGCTATTTTCAGCTCAATGCTCAGAGGTTACTCCTGGAAGTTCTCAGAGGATGATATGTGATTTTAGGGATCATATCTGGGCCTTCTCTTAAAGCAAAACGTATGCTCTGGTCTTTTGAACTCTTTGGCCCAGCCTCTTCCTTTCTATCCTTTTTTTTATCTTTATTATCCTTTCTTTTCTTTCCCTTCTGCCTTGCTGTATATGGGGTAGAATCCAGAGCTTCACACATGTGAGGCATGTACTTTGCCATGAAACCACATTCCTAACCCCTTTATTTTTTCTTGTATCTGGGTAGAAATCTTAAATTCATAATGTATATTACTACAACTTTTTTTATCCACTCATCTGGGGACTTTGGATTGTTTCCTGATTTTAGCTATTATAAATGGTGCTGCAGTGAACATAGGTGTGCAAATATCTGTTTGAATTGGTGATTTTGTATTCTTGGAATAGGAGAAATATTCCTTTTCATCCTTGGGATAGATGCTAAGGAGTAAAACTGCAATATGGTAACTGTTTCCAACTTTGAAAGACACCTCCAAAATGTTTTCCAAAAGGTCTGAATCAGACATTGTTCCCAAAAATAATGAAGAAGGCTTATTTTTTTTATTATATTCGTGGCAACATTGGTTGTTTCTGCTCTTTTCATATAAGAAGGATGCCAGGAATCAAACCTGTGATGGCTGCCCTCTCTGCTGTACTCTCTCCAATCCTGAAATAGGCCATTTTCCTAGGAATATATCGTAGGAACACAAAAATGCAATACAAAATTCCCTTCCTGGGGCCGGAGAGATAGCATGGAGGTAGAGCATTTGCCTTGCATGCAGAAGGATGATGGTTCAAATCCCGTCATCCCATGTGGTCCTCCGAGCCTGCCAGGAGCGATTTCTGAGTGTAGAGCCAAGAGTAACCCCTGAGCGCTGCCGGGTGTGACCCAAAAACCAAAAAAGAAAAAAAAAGAAAAAGAAAAGAAACATTATCCCTGAACAATATCCACATGAAAAATCAGTGTAATTTTTGAAGTGTAAATAATAATTTTTTTTAGAAGAATAAAACCACCTTCCCCCTTAAAATACCTGGGGACTCCTTTAGAGTCCTCCTGGCATCCACCTTTCTGGCCTCCTGGCTGGAACCCTGGGAAGGCCTGGAGTCCCAGAGCCTCCTGAGTATCATTTGGAAGGTACCCCTACCCCCTTCTCAAATTAAATTTGGAAAGGAAAAATAGCAGCAATAGTCCTTTTACATGAAAAAAAATTTTTTTTTTGTTTTGGGCCACACCAGTGATGCTCAGGGGTTACTCCTGGCTATGTGCTCAGACATCTCTCCTGGCTTGGGGGACAATATGGGAGGCCAGGGAATTAACCGTGGTCTGTCCTGGGTCAGCCACTTGTAAGGCAAACGTCCTACTGCTGCGCCATCACTCCAGCCCTCATTTATATAAAATTTTCAAATGTGCAAGTTAAATCTGTAATAGAGAAAAGCAGGACAATCAAATGTGTGGCTTACCTCAATAAAGCAGGAGAGATTTGTTGTCTTTTAAAATATATTCTCCTTCCTTTTCTTTTTGTCACTTGTAGTGCCAGAAATGTGTTATTCTACATGAAATAGGGAAAGACTAATGGCTTAGCCTTCTGAGGAAGAAGAGTAAGGATTCTCTCTTCAACACCTCCTGGGGATCTGGGGCTCTTACCTATTTCTCATAGTTCCCTGAGCTCTCTTCTGTTTAATTTTTTTATCTATTGTATTGAATGCAGATATTTGTCTTTTTTTCTCTAGTGGACTATGAGCAACTTGAGGTCAGGAACTGTATCTTTCATGAAGGCCTGGCATGTCATTCACTTTCACAAGATAAATTGAAGAGTAAGAGCCTCAAGGATCATATGTGTCTCAATGTGGCCTTATCATATGTGGCCTCATCATATGTGGCCTTAATAACAGAATACTTCAACGTCTTTCTCTCTCTCTTTTTTTTTTTTTTTGGTTTCTCGGACCATACGCGTTTGATGCTCAGGGGTTACTTCTGGCTAAGCACTTAGAAATTGCCCCTGATTTGGGGGGGGACCATATGGGACACCAGGGGATCAAATCGAGGTCCTTCCTTGGCTAGCGTTTGCAAGGCAGACACCTTACCTCTAGCGCCACCTCGCCGGCCTCTAAAAATTTTTCTCTTATAAATGACAGGGTGAATTGCACCATGGCCAAAGTCTCCAGATGTTGAAAGCAACGTTTTTCTCAGACACTTGATATGCTTGAACAGATTTACAATTCCCTGAAGTTGAGCTAAAAATTTATCCACTGTTGATGGGAGCATTTCTGTAACTAAGGAATGAAAATGAAATCCAGGAAGGCAGGGGAACAGACATGATGTGACTCTTTAAGGTTCTATGTTTTTACTTTCAATGTTTTTACTTTTTAAGGCACTCTAGGTGAAAGGAGCTAGACACAAAAGTCATATATATATATATATATATATATATATATATATATATATATATGTTCTGTTATTCACTTAAAATGAAATACCCAGAATATGTAACATCATAGAATCAGAAACCAAATTTGTGATGCCAGGGGCTCTGAGGGGAGGAAATGGGGAATGATTATTTAATCACTCTTCTTTGCAGGTGTTGAAAAGTTTTGAATCAGATAAAGATGATTGTGAATGTTCTGAGTGGGGAAAAGAGATAGTATAATGAGTAGGTACTTATCTTACACAAGGCCAACCTCGGTTCAATCCCTGGTATACCACATGATCCCCCTCAGGATCCCTAGGAGTAATTCCTAAGTGCAGAGGCAGGGAGTAACCCTAAGCACTGCTGGGTATGCTCCCCCAAAATAAACCAAAATAATTTGGGGCTGGAGAGATAGTACAAAGATTAAGGCACTTTCATTATACCCCCAAGCATTGCCAGCAGTATTCCCTGAGTACATCCTCGTGTGGCTCAAAATAATATTTATTTTACATTTAGCAAAGTTCAATTCAGTAAATAAAATGATAGGTCACTGACAACAACTTTCATCTAATTTAATGAATGAGCCCTGAAAACCTTATAAACAGATTCATTATCAAACTTCCTTCTTTGACATTAAAAATAGTATTATGTTAACCAAAACTTACTGAAGAATCCATTTAAGACTATAATTTGCATTGAATTGCATGTAGTGAAAAAAGTTGCCAAAAGGATTTAAAAATGACAATAGGTCCTGGGAAGTCCCTTGGCTATAGAATATTTGTCTTGCATATGTGAGGTCCTGGTTCAATTTCAGATATTGACAAAAAAAATCATAAAAGATGCTGGGGTTTGGTAGGAGTGATAGACCTTGAATTCAGTCCCTAAACCACAAACTCCTGATTAGGATTACTACTGGTTCCAAGACTCAAACTTTAGGCCTGAATTTTTAGCAAGTGGTATAGGGGCCAAGAGATAGTCAACTGCTGAGTACATGTTTTGCATACAGGCAACCCAAATTGAGCCCCAGCATTGCATGGTCCCAGGAGAGCTTCCAGGAAAGATCCCCAGGTAAAGAACAGGAAGCTCTGAGTACACCAGGTGTACCCCCCAAAATTTTAAATGCTGATAATTACACCATGATGTTACTAAATGTTTTTGTCTGCTTCTTAGGTTCTTGGTATTCTTATAATCTACTTTGGAGTATTGGCTCATTTAATTCTGCTAATAACTCTTTGAGGTAGGGAGTCATTATACCCACCTTACTTAGTATTCTTGGCAATGCTGGAAAGTCTTACACATAGGCATATGCTTCACCACCTAGTCCCATCCCCAACCCATTCTATGCATTCTACTACCCTTGCCTAATTTGCACACCCAAGTAATAAACAATACCAATGAACTCAAAGCTCTGACTTAGGAGGCCAGGGCTATAACAGTGATTGAGTCCATATATGAAGCTCAGGGCTGTGTTTGAACCCTTGCTATCCCTTTGTCACTTTGCCCAAAATAAAACAAAAATATCCCATAAAACTCTGACTAGGCTTATTCAAAGTCTATACCCTTTGGTAATGATTCTGGGCATTCATGAATCCAGCAAGAAAAGACTCTTAAACTATGGATTGTGTCCCCACATAGAGTCACTTTACATAATGTGGAGGGTGGTCACCAACATGTGTTTGAAAATAAATTTGTTATTTATTATATAAATGTACAGTTATATAAATGTTTGATTAGTATGTATATTTGATATACCTGGTACACATAAACAATTCTCAGGTGAAAAGAAATTGCAAGAATAAATAGTTTAAGAATTCATGATGTTATATCCAGTTGACTAGACAAGATCTTATTTGATAAACTTTTAGCAAAAGTTTCTATATTTTCCCCCATTTTATTGGGAAGGGAGGGTTATTTAGGCCACAAGCAGTGGTATTCTGGGGACTCTCCTGGATCTGTGCTAGGGAGTCATTGCTGGTGGGGCTTAGGTACCATGTGGTGTTAGGGCAAATGCCTTACCTCCTGTACTATCTATTTGGTCCTTCTTTTTATGATTTTCTTTTCTTTTTTATTTGTTTTGTTTTGGGGTCACACCTGATGGTGCCCAGGGCTTAGTCCTGGATCTGCACTCAGGGATCACTCCCAGTGGTGCTCTGATGACCATAAGGGGTGCTGAGGATGGAACCTGTATCATCTATGTGCAAGGCAAACACCCTTCCCGCTGTACTGTCACTCACTCCTTGCTTTAAATGTTTTTCTAAAAGCAAAAAAAGGTTATCTTTTGCATCTCCAGGTGAATGAGTGCAACCTTGGAGTCTGGTTTTTGTGCAACTCACTTGACAGAGGAAGTGCTAGATAGACTTGACCCAACTCAAAGGACAAAGCCGAATGAGCCTTATTATTGCTTGCAGGGTCTAGGGAAATTCTTTGAGAAGTTCGTTGACACCTTTTCCTTCGTGCCTTGGATGTCCTTTATTAAGTACATGCTGTTTCCCAGAAGATTTCAAGAAAAGACAAATTATTGTCTGTGCAAAGGAATCCTTGGGAAGCTCAGCTGTGTGAACATGAAAACGTTGAAGACATCCTGGCTTAGTCAGTAATTCTAGCAAAATATCTCTTGAGAAAACATTGGAAGCAAAAACTTTGATTGATTATTGAAATGCCATAACTGAGAAAAACCTTTCATCTCCGTTTGCATGGCTGTTTATTAACTTTGTTAAATACTGAAGTATCCTGAGGCACAGATCCTCAGCTTCTGAACATGATGCATTCCTTGGACCTCAGTGTTCTGTGAATAATCCAGGTCAGCTGATGTCAGGTGATGTGGCTAAATGGCATACGTGCTGGGCTTCTGTCCAACAGTTTATATAGTATGTTTATTCAAGGTGGTCTTTCCTCATGCAGGATCCTCACCATCTTTAAAGCTGATTCACCGTATCTTCACAAATGGTTGAGCAGGCTTGAAGAGATTAAAGGAGATATCAAGGCACATGCATTTCTTGATTCAATGGGTAATGTTTATGCCTAGATAAACATATGCTAGGTCAACATTCAAAAAAAAAAGCTCTCCTTAGTTAGATTCCTTTTATTTTTCTTCAACTAAGTCAGCAGAAGTGATGATTACATGGGATATACACGTGTTATATTCTACTACAATTGAGAATAAAACTTAATGCAGAATATTAGGGACCCCAAAGGGTGTGTTTGATAGGAGCAAGATGGACACCCAAAGATGGTGGAAGTTATCAGAAGATGATAGATGTGCTAGATCCATTGACCACCAATAGTCAACAGAAAGAAATCCACAAATTTGGACCTGCATCCCTGGCCTCTACCAGCCTTTGGTTTTGCTTCTATGGTTTCCAAAGATGTGTGACCTTTTGGTTTCCTCAGATCTCTGCCTTATCTTTCTTCTTTGTATTTCAGCCTATTCATTTGTTTATTCCTCTTCTTGGATTTCCTGTTACTGAAGCTTCTTAAAAACAGCAACAGGGGACAGAGACATAGTACAGAAACTAGGGCATTTGCCTGGCATATAACAGATCTGGTTCAGTCCCCCACATCCTATCTGGTACCCTGAGCACTGCCAGGAGTAATCTTTAAGCATCATCAGGTGTGGCCCAGAACTAAAATAATAAAATAGCAATAATTTGGGAAACCTGTTTATTTTAATGGGATGACACCGGTTTACAACACTCTATATGTTTTATAGGTATAGTTTACATATATATGAATACATATATATGTATACATCCATATATAAACAACATATATGCTTTATATATATAGTTCACATCTCTGTAAATGTATGTCACCACATCACATGTTGGGCCTTTTTGTAAATGTTTAATCTTCTATTAGGCATTAATAATTTATTACTCAATAGGCACTATTGAGGGACTTGAGGGAATTACACAGGGTAGAGTGTTTGCTTTGCACACAACTGACCCAAGTTCAGTCTCCAGCACCACATATGGCACATATGACAGTTCCTCAAGTATCGCCAGGAAAATGTGGTTGTGAGTTCCCTAAGCTTGGTGATACCTGAATGTCTCATCTAAGACTCCCCTCTGTCACATTCAAAGAGGGATCTGTAGTGGCCTTGGCAAGAGGTCACTTCCTTTTTAGAAATGTACTTGGCTTTACTGTTGACTTAGTAAACTTTGCCACTCAATGAGTTGCATACTTGCCTTACAAAAGTCTACTGCACCTGCCCTTGGGTGCCCTGAAGGCAATCTTAAGCTTAAAATGTGGCAACACTGAATCTTGGGTTTGCTACTGCCTTCTTCCCAAATGTTTCTAGTCTCAGGGGTAGAATGATAATGCACAGGTTAAGGTCCACACAGTTGGATGCCTGGCATCACATATGGTCCTTGGAGCACTGACAGGAGTGAGCCCTGAGTACCCTTATCCTTTTAAACCTTGACTTCTCAAGTTTTGGAAGTGGAGGAAAGTTTGGGTCACACCCAGAGGCACTCAGTACTTTGGAGCTACTTCTGGCTCTGAAGTCAGAAGTTGCTCCAGGCCAGGCAGGGTAAATCAGGTACTTTAACCCAGTATACACTGCCTGCCTGCCTGCCTGCCTGTCTGTCTGTCTGTCTGTCTTCAGCCCAGTGTTATCTTCTCTTGTTTCTTCCCTGTTTCCACCTCTATAAGCATATGCCTGTGTCATTATGTCATATTAATCAGAAGTCAGTGATCTTTCAAAAATAACCTGATTGGTCACTCTCCTGCTCAAATCATTCTAAAGATTTTTTGTTTGTTGGGCCACACCCAACCATGCCCAGGGTTACTCCTGGCTCTGTGCTCAGAAATAGATCCTGGCAGGGTTGGGGGACCATATAGTATGCCAGGAATCAAACATAGGTCCGTCCTGGATTGGGAGCATGCAAGGCAAATGCCCTACACTGTGCTATCGCTCCGGCTTTTTTTTTAAATCCCTCCTGCTCTTATTTTAAGGATTTTTAATTACAACTACGATTGTGATTGAAACCATTCACTCTGACCCTAGATTCTGTTTACCTTAATGGCTGCCTTTCTGCCATCTCTGTTCTGTCATGGCAAGCTCTCTCCTCTTGAAACGCACCAACTCCTTTCTATCTCAGGTCACTGTACCAGTGGTCCTTTCTGACTGAATTTTCCTTCTCCAGATATTTGCATGTCTTTCTCAGAGTCTGGTTAAATGCCACTTTATTATTATTATTATTATTAATTATTAATTAAGTCTTTCCTGACAAGCTTATTTGAAACAGTCATCTTACCCTTTTACTAGTTTTGTTTTTTATATGTGTTTGTTTGGAGGCCATACCTGGCGGTGCTCAGGACTTGCTCCTGGCTCTATAGACAGCGATCACTTCTGCTAAGCTCAGGAGATCATATGGGATGTTGGGGATTGAACCATTGAACCCAGATCGGCCTCATGCATGGCAAGCTCCCTACTCACTATACTATAGCTCTGGCCTCCTAGTTTTATCTTTCTAATAGAGGCCACTTCACACTGGGGCTATACTTGTTGTCTCTCTTGAGGAAAATGAGACACCAGAGACTAAATTCAAGGCCTCATATGCAAGATATGTGATCTTTTCAGACATACCCCTAATCCCCTTTTTCTATCTTTTTTTTGATTTTGGGCCACACTCAGGGCTTACCACTGCCTCTGCACTTAGAATTTGCTCCTGGTTTGGGAAACCATATGGGATACTGGGGGATCAAACCACAGCTGGTCCTGGGTCAGCGCGTTCAACGCAAACGCCCTACTGCTTGGCCATCATTCCTGCCCCACCTTCTTACTTATCTTTATTTAAAAATGGTGGGGCTGGAGAGATAGCTTGGAGGTAAGGCGTTTGCCTTTCATGCAGAAGGACGGTGGTTCAAATCCCAGCATCCCATATGGTCCCCTGTGCCTTGCCAGGGGATATTTCTGAGCATAGAGCGAGGAGTAATCCCTGAGCACTGCCAGGTGTAACTCAAAAACCAAAAAAAAAATGTTGTTGTTTTACAGCTGGAGTCACATAAGGTGGTCCTCAGGGCTTAGTCCTGGTTTTGTACTCAGGGATTTTTTCCTAGAGGGCTTGGGGAATTATGTGAGGGTGCTTGAAATTTAACTTGGGTTCACTGCATTTAAGGCCAGCATGTTATTTGATGTTCTCTCTCTCTCTCTCTCTCTCTCTCTCTCTCTCTCTCTCTCTCTGGCCCCTTCCTAATTTCTTTTCTTTTCTTTCTTTCTTTTTTTTTTTTTTTTTTGGTTTTTCGGACCACATCTGTTTGATGCTCAGAGGTTACTTTTGGCTAAGCACTCAGAAATCGCCCCTGGCTTGGGGGGACGCTGGGGATCGAACTGCGGTCCTTCCTTGGCTAGCGCTTGCAAGGCAGACACCTTACCTCTAGTGCCACCTCGCCAGCCCCTGCTTCCTATATTTCTTTTCCCTTTTCCACACTTTAATTTCTATTATGTGTTCTTTCTGGCATATTTAAATATGCATTGAATGAGCGAATGGCCTTCGTTCTTCCTAGCAGCATGAATAAATTTTGTCAACTTTTATTGTTCAAATTTCTCTACTATAGTATTACATCATGTTCCTTTAAATACACTCTCATTTTTTGCAGAACATGCATTCTTCTGGCAGTGAACAGAATAACTTCATGTTTTGGAATTAATTGAGTTCAAATTAATCATACTAACAATTTCAAGAACACAGGGGAAGAAAATCCAAATTCCACCAAGTTAGATCTCAAGGAATTCAAGTAATAGGACTCAGCCACAAATTCCTATAGTACAAAAACATCTCATCCTGCCAACAGTAAAATTGAAGAATGTTCCAGGAGACAGCTCAAAGTCAGCTGCATGGAACTGGGTGGAAAACACAAAACTTTAGGAAGAAACTGTTCAATGCATTGGTCTCAAAAGTGGCCTCCATTTATTTTCCAGTGTAACAACGCTGTAAGGAGTGGCATGCTTCCCAGCAAAAAGCAAAAAAATTCCAGGGTAAAATGTTAAGTGGAGAGATATTATAAAATAAAGATGCAAATGAAAAGGGGGTGAGAAATCAGTGTAGGAAGAGCAAAAACTAAATAAAAGAGGAGTTAGGCCAGAAGGACAGGACAGGGATGAAGGCAATTATCTATCCTGTGGCTGACCCTTGCTTGGTCCCTAGCATGTCCCCAGTACTACAGGGAAAAACCTCTAAGCAGAGTCCAAAGTAGCCCCTGAACACTATTGGGTGTGGCCCACCCTTCTGTCACCACACCCCAAATAGAAGAAGGAACTTGGTATGGCCAGAAAGGCTGGAGAGGGGAGGTTTGTGCAGACTTTTTCTGAAATCCTTCCTACCTCTGCCAGGGGGCTGACTCTAAGAGGAGCTTCAGAAAGGGGCCTGTTGAGAAACGCCAAGGCTTGCTTGTCTCTGTTTTGAGGTTGCCCTTATTATTCCTCCCCTCCCCTCCCCTCCCCTCCTCTCCTCTCCCCTCCTCTCCTCTCCTCTCCTCTATTCTCCCCTCCTCTCCTCTCCTCTCCTCTCCTCTCCTCTCCTCTCCTCTCCTCTCCTCTCCTCTCCTCTCCTCCTCTCCTCTCCTCTCCTCTCCTCTCCTCTCCTCTCCTCTCCTCTCCTCTCCTCTTCTCTCCTCTCCTCTCCTCTCCTCATTCTTTCATTGTAGATTCCTAGTTTACCCTCATGTCTTCTTTGCCAATGCAATTTATTGCCTGCCAAAGGAATGACTTAGTTCCTTTCTCCAGGAAAATGTTTTCACAGACTTACTGACATCTGACTCTGAATAGCCTTGCTGCCACATCTGCTGCTCTGTCCTTCCCTCTTCCCTTTGTGTTGCTATTGCAATGATCAGGTTGGCACACCTGGTTGCAGCCAATGACACTGGTCACGTGACTGGTGGCAGAACGAGCAGATCTTCCTCCAGTCCCTTGAGTCAGGGACAGGTCTGCACCCTCAAGGTAGCCCCAGGCCCTTCCCACTCTTATTTTTTTTTCCAGGGTGATCAGGACATTCAGAACTACTTTCCTGTACTGTGTGAACTTGTTTCCAGGACCTTTCCCCAGGTGCCTATGTTCTTAAGTTCTTCTCTTCCACATTTTCTCCCACTGCGAACATTCACCAGCAGCATATACACCAGGGCACTGCTCCAGGGAACAAAGAGCAAACAATATTATTAATAAATAAATATAATAAAATTTGTTAAAATCCAAAACCAAAACCAAAGAGCAGAGAAACTTGACCAGGGCTTACGGGTCCAGGTGAGGAGAGGCAGCCTTTCACTTTTCTAAGTTCAGGAATTAATGAGTCCAAGACCTCAGCAAAGTGATGTCTCCTGCATTCTGAGGAAAGACTGTTTTTCCTTATTTATGTCCATACTCCTTTGCATTCAGGGCTCACATTCTCTTCTCTTCTCTTCCTCCTCCTCCTCCTACTTCTTCCTCTGCAATTCTCAGAGGTTGCTCTTGCACTCAGGAAATTCTTAGCAACGCAGGGGACTGTGTGGGATGCCAGCAATTGAACCCAGGTTGACTGTGTACAAGGCAAGTGCTCTGCCCATTGTAACTATCTCTCCAGCTTATAATTATTCCTTTTTCTGTGATTTTGGTTTAGATTGCTCTAACTCAGGCCTTCAGCGTGCAAAGCATGTACTCGGCCCATTCAATTATCTCTACAGTCCCCTGATTATTAACTCTTGATGTCAAGGGCTGCAGTTTCTAATATTTGTCTTTCAGTGGTCTTGATCATTTCAAAGCCTGTTAAGTGTATCATGGACAGCTTCAGCACAACTGAATCCACAGATTCCACAGTCCTCTAAAAGGTGAATGAATGGCTGCTTTTGGGAGAAACAAAACAGGTCAGTCAGCAAGTAAAAAGCCTGGGATGGCGACACTTCAGAGTTCTACCAGCTCAGATTCTGCAAGGCCTGGTTAAAAGGGTGGGTTTTATTAGCACATTAAAGATAAACAGAGGGGCCAGAGATATAGCATGGAGGTAGGGTGCTTGCCTCGCATCCAGAAGGACAGTGGTTCAAATCCCGGCATCCCATATAGTCCTCTGAGCTTGCCAGGAGTAACCCCTGAACGCTGCTGGGTGTAACCCCAAAACCAGAACCAAAACAAAACAACAACAAATAAATATAAACAGAGCCTTTACCGTGCATTTTGTTGTTTATAAAGGGTTTCTGAACAGAGCAACCCAAAATGAACCATTTTGGTGTGAATTATTTTGAGTGGACCTCAATCAAGGCCCATCCTAGCAGACACAAGAGAAATTTATTTATTCTCTCTCTTGGCCAACTGGAAAATTCCTGGTACAGTGCTCATTCAGGAGAAATCCATACTCAGTTTGAGTGCAAAGGTCATGAAGCCCAAGGAAGAGAGGCCAGATAAATTCAAGTTCGGCATTTCCTAGACTTCTTGAGAGACGGAAACTCAGATCTTAAGGCCCAGCTGATAGGGTTGAATGCCACCACAGACAAGGAAACTGAAGTTGGTGGTGGTCCAAAAGCTATTCTCATCTTTATTTCTGTTCCTCAGCTAAAATCTTTCCAGGAAATCCAAGTCTAACTAGCCCATAAATTGGAGAAAAAAATTCAGTGAGAAGAATGCTGTCTTTATTGCTCAGAGGAGAATTTTGCTGAAGCCAACTCTAAAAAGCCATACCAAAAAAGTGAAGCAAAAACCTCCTAGACACTTCATTTTGTCAGCTCTGCACGACATTTTTATGAAGGATTAGGTTTTCCCAGTGAAGTCACTGGCAGGACAAGTCATGTGAAATTAGGTGACAGCCAATCTGTAAAGGTTCATTTGGGGGAATGGAAAGATAGTACAATGGCTAGGACACCACTTATGGTCCCCCAAGACTTGCCAAGAATTATTCCTCAGCACAGAGCCAGGAGTAGAGCCTGAGCACAGCTGGGTTGAAGCCCTGCTCTGACCATCCCCCCAGATAAATAAAGGCTTATTTGAACAAAGCACAGCCAAACAATGTGGAAAACTAAGATTGAAATCTTTTCTCTTGACTATAAGAAGTTCAGGGTCAAAGACTTTTGAATTGCCATAGTTTAAGTTGTAAGCAAAATAGACTAAATATATTTTAAATATTATTTTATTAATTAATATTAAGAATAATAAATGTGGATATTTAGATGAGGGATCTGCTAAGAATTACTAAAAATAATTGAGGGGCCAGAGAGATAGCATGGAGGTAGGACATTTGCCTTGCATGCAGAAAGACTGTGGTTTAAATCCCAGCATTTCATAGGGGTCCCCTTGAGCCTGCCAGGAGCGATTTCTGAGCATAGAGCCAGGAGGAACCCCCGTGTGTGACCCCTGATGAGACCCAAAAACCAAAAAAAAAAATTGAGAGTGGGGCTTGGTTCATATGTCGTAGTTGTCAGTCCCACTTCTGGCTCTGTGGGACTCCTGGTGGGGCTCAGGGGACTGAGAGGGGCTGGAGATAAAACCTGTTGGCTAAATGTAAGGCAAATGCTTTGACCTATATTCTCTGATTACAAGAAGATAATATCTTTTACAAATTCCTCCCCAGGAGGGCTGGGGACTCCAAAAAGTCTAGGAGCATATGAAGTGGCTTTGATTCCTAGCACATTTCACCAAACAAAATAATTCCTCCCCAAAATTAAAATAAAAGCCACCACTTCCCTTTATTGTGTGCTGTTGTGCTGGCTGAGGATACACAGACTTGATGTGGGTTTTCCAAATAGCAACTAGATTAGGCTCTATGTGGGGTGCCCAGGTTGGATCTCATGGTTCATGCCTGGACACTACTACTAAGTGAGGTGATGGGTAGCGAGGGCAGAAGACAAGTTTTTCATCCTGTTTGGAAGCCACATTCAGTGGTTCTCTTCTGGCAAGGCTCACCAGGCTTTGCTGGAGGCTGGGGATCCCACAGGATTGGCTAGGATCTGAACTAGACCAACTGTGAACAATGAATGGGTAAGCCTCTACTGAATCTTTTCTTGATCTGGAGGCTTGCTCTAGCCGGCATGGGGTTTGGGAGACCCCAGGTCGAAGGCCTTCTCCCTAGCTTGGGGGTGTCGGGAGCCTTGGCAGGCCCTCAGCCATCCCCTCTTCTTCCTCTGGCCTCCAGGCCTTCCCTGGGTGCCAGCCCAGGCGGCCAAAAAATGGTGGGTCCTAACTTGCTGAGAGTTGCTCAGTTGCACTAAGGCAGTCACTGGCAACTTTTTACCAGTCTCCATGTTCAAAACCGTGCGGGGGCTAGTGCCCCCCCCACAGTATATATTAATAGTATTCCCTATCCTTCAGGTATGTTTTGTATATGCAGAATGTCCATTTTGTATTCTGCCCTTTTGCACACCCCTAAAAATCTCATTTTTACTCCTTAACTTTCTCACCCCCAAACATCATTACCTCACATCTACCCTTTTTTAACTTCGGTACTACACAGTCCAAATCACAGACCAAAGTGGTGCACTGGATTTAACACATCCCCCCCCAACTATTTCAAAAGACATAAAATGGACATGTATGTCTTTTGAATATTTTATGTGTATTTACTTGACAGCTATAACTCTCACTAAATATTCTCTTATACAGTGATGATTTCCCCCACTTTTTATCTGTTCTTCTCTTTTTTTTTGGGGGGGTCATGCCCGTTTGATGCTCAGGGGTTATTCCTGGCTAAGCGCTCAGAAATCGCCCCTGGCTTGGGGGATCATATGGGACATAGTGCTTGCAAGGCAGGCACCTTACCTCTAGCGCCACCTCACTGGCCCCAACTGTTCTTCTCTTTGTGAGCTGTTCAATAAGAAATTCTGGTAAAAGAATCCCTCAGTTTAATGCTTATGTTTGAGCCAAGTCACGGGGATTGTTGGACTTGTTCTTGCGGCCCCCATATGCGCCAATAATGCCATGTGGCATTGTTCCTTGTTTGCATAGGCACATAAAAGCAAGAACATACAAATAAGTTCTTATCTAATAGGGATAGGAACACACAAATCTTGTAGTGCAATGGAACCTTACACCCTGAACATTGGCATAATGACCTGGCACAGGCCTCAGAAGAATGGACATTCTCCATTCACCCCTGAACCAGGGAAGCCATCTACGAAACATCCGAGGTTGTCTCTAACATCACCTGGAAGCAATCCTCTACCTGGGAAGACCCTACCACTGCTCTGACATTGACCTGCTCAAAAGAGACTTCCCTTAACACTGAGAAGACTTAACAACGACAATGACCGGCTTACAGGACAGGGCTCTCTGCGTTGCCCTTTAATTGTGAGGTGAAACGAGAGGACACTCCACATAATCCTGAGTTCAGTGTAAGATATGCAGATTCCAGGATCTTTAATACAGAAACCTGACACCAACAACAGCGACTGTGTGAAAAATAAAAGAGTATTAGCACTACAGACAGTGACTTGGATTGGACAACCTAGTATGCCTGAAGCCTAGAGATGGTCTTATGCCAGGAAACTTCAAGGGTAGGGTCTCCTTGTATTTAGGCCAAGGCTTTTCCTTTTCATGTCCCCATATTTTGGTGGGCCTATGCAAACAATAATGGCCACTTTAACACTGTTTTTACTGTGCTTTTTTTTTTTTACTGTATTTTGACTCTAATCCTTTAAAAAAAACCCCACTTAAACTTTTGAGGTTAACTTAAACTAACATATACGTTCATGGAACTAAAAAAAATACTATGTCTTCAATATTTAAGGAGTTGCATAAATTTTACAGCTTTATATTGCTTTGTGTACTGCAAAGAAATGTTATAATGTACTACAGTCTGGGGACTGGAGGGACAAAGTAATTGTGCATGGGTTCTGTTGTGCATGGGTTCTGTTTTATTTTTTTTAATGCTCTTTGGCTGAAAGTTCAAAATTAAGGTGTCAGCAAGGGGATTTCTTCTGAGAATTCTGTTGATGGGTGACTCCACTGTAACCTTACCTTGTCCTCTTTCTTTGCATCTTTGTTCTCATAATTAAAAATAAAAAATTAAAAAATAAATAAAAGAGAAGTTCAGCAAAAAAAAAAAAAAAAAGAATGGGTAAGCATGGCGAAGTCTGTGGTACTGTCTCTGGGTCTCCAGCTTTTCATTCTTAAGAACCAACCTCCTATCTATGTGACAAGCAAGCAAATATTTGATTCCCAAATATCTGCTCCCCTTAACCAGTTCATTATCTTTTGCTCTGAAGCTTCAGGCACCCAGCACAGGCCTGTGCCCAACTTATTCTTGAAGTTTCTGCTTTGGAGCTCTTCAGTTCTCATTTTTATGCAAAGAAATGTGCTTTTCTCCTAGGAATCTCTCTGGTATTGATTTAATTGGTAGATCATTCCAAAGAGCCTTGAATGGGAGAGAGAGAGCAGTGGGTCGAGAGCTTGCCTTGCAAGTGGCTTACTTGGAATGCAATCACTGGGACTCCATATATTCCCTAGTTCACCAGGAGCGATCCCTGAGCACAGTCAGAGATGAGCTTGAGAATTACTGTGTTTGATGCCCAAACAAAAACTAACAAAGAGCCTTGAAAAGTAGAAGGAAAGGTTTGCTTTTACTACATTGATTTTTCATGTTGGTAGGTTTTAGGAGATAAAAATCACTGTACAGGGGCACTGGCATCTTCTCTATCTTGAACACAAATTTAGGATATTTAATTATAATTAACTCTTTAATAAGAAGTTCAAGAATCTATATACAAATGGGTCATTTCTATATAATTATTTGTCAATAAATACAGTTGGACCTTGGTTCTTCCAGGTGGCACAGTCATAGATTCAGTCATCCTATGTCTGTGGGTTGAATCCAAGGATTTAGACTCTGGGAATTCATAGAGTTAACTGTAAGGGACTTGAGTACTTTTGGATTTTACCAACTGTGTAGGTACTGAAGTCATTCTGGCTCCAATACGAAGGGACTATAGTTAAGCTTTGGGCAATTGAAAGTTATATGCAGGCCAGGGAGATGGCTGAAAGGACTGGAGTTGGTGTTTCACATGGAAGAGACTGCATAGCTCCCAAACACTGCCAAGAGCAACCTTTGAGCACTAAGCCAGTAATATTTCTTTAGCACTTTCTGCATGTGTTCCCACACTTGCCAAAAGTTATATGTGGTTTTCTTATGTTCTTTTTTTGGGGCCACACCTGATGGTTCTCAGAATTTTTACTGATTCAGTGCTCAGATATCATATCATTCCTGACTGTGCTCATAGGACCACATGAGGTGCTGGTGATTGAACCTAGATTGGCGAATCTCCTACCCACTGTACTATCTCTCCAAAACCAGGATATGGGGAGAATGTTTAAGTTTAATTGGGCCAGAGAAATAGTACAGTGGACTGAGCACTTGTCTTGCATGCATTCAACAAGAATTTGATCCTTAGCATCCCCTAATGTTCCCTGACCTCCTCCAGGGGTGATCCCTGTGCACTATTGATTGTGACCCCCCCAAAACAATAACAAATATTATTACTATAGTTCAGATCACATAATTAAAATATTGTAACTATTTATGGTTTGATGTACATATTTGCCATATCTCACTGCCACCAAAGTGGGGTGCCTTGTTAATTCTACTGCCCCTCTTCACCCTCACCCTCATTCTTCCCCCTTACTTGCTAGTCCCAGTTCTGTATTCCCAGGTCGAAAGTTTGCTATGATTTGATATTATCAGTTCTATATGGGGATTTTCTTTTTACAGTGTTATCATGGTGTCCTTAACCAGATATCAATCAGGATTCAACTGTATGCCAACTTTTCTACTAATAATGTTCTGCCTTCCATGTATAGACTGGGCCCATGCAGGACTCAGATAGTTTGGCAGTGGACGTTGGATGTGAATTGCCAATATGAAGATTCCATATTTATTTCTTTAAGGAATCTGAGTACTTGGGGAGGAAAGTCATTGTATTCCAAAGTTAGTTAGTAATAGTCTGTTCTGTGTCAGGCTGAGGGAAGCACCTAGCTGCATCTTTCTAATCCTCCTTCACCCTCTCTTACTCTCCCTCTTTGGGTTCCTCATAGGCTCCCAGATCTCACTGATAAAGCCTCCAAGTGGGGCCAATGATTACTTACTGCTTTATTTCTAGAGTGGCTTGATATTTACAGTACAACAAAGCTGTTTCTGTTCATCTCCAGGGTACATAAATTTTTCACATATTAGAAAGGTGAGGGTCAGAGCGATAGCACAGAAGGTAGGGTGTGCCACTCAGCTGACTCAGGTTTGATTTCTGGCATCCCATATGGTCCCCCAAGCACCACCAGGTATAACTCCTGAGTGCAGAGCCAGGAGTAACCCTTGAGTACCACTGGGTGTGCCCCCCAAAACAAACAAAATAAATGAACAAAAAGAGAAAGGTGATTTGGTAAATGATGTTCTCTTTTTATTTTGCTCATATTGATGTTAATTATTTTCTTTCTCCTTTTCTTTATTCCTTTTTCACCTTCCTTTCTCCTCCCTTTCTCTTACCCTCCCTTTTTCTGTCCCTTCCTTATTTTATTTCTGTCTTTCTTACTCTTTTTCTCTCTTTCTTTCTCTGTTTTTGGGCCATACGTGGCTGTACTCTCAGGGTTTACTCTTGGCTCTGGGCCCAGGAATCATTTTGGGCAATGCTCAAGAGACCATATGTGGTGCCAGGAATTGAACCAGAGCCGGATGCATTCAAGGCAAATGCTTTAACCACTGTACTATATCTCTGGCCCCTTGATATTCCTATGTACAAATATCTGAAACAGGGGCCAGAGAGATAGCATGGAGGTAAGGCATTTGCCTTTCATGCAGAAGGTCATCAGTTTGAATCCCGGCATCCCCCAAGCCTGCCAGGAGCGATTTCTGAGTGTGGAGCCAGGAGTAACCCCTGAGCGCTGTCGGGTGTACCAAAAAAAATATTTGAAACATGGCCAGGGGAACTGTTCAAAAGACTGGAACACCTATTTTGCATGCAGTGGCCACAATTACAATCCCTAGAGATGTACAATCTACTGAGCATCTTTGGGTATAGCTCTAGTAGACCCCAGCCTTAGAGGGCCAACTTGAAGAATGAATCTTCTCAGGCCCTCATGGATAAGCCAAAAATTGCTGAGAATTCCTGGGAGGGGCTTCCAGGCCCTCTGAGTACTAATTGGGAGAACCCCTTTCCACTAAAGAACCTTGATAACTCAAGAAAAAACAGAGAAGGCAGTGTGTGTCATAGAGATAACTCAAAAGGCTAGAAGACATTCAGGAACCCTGGATTTGATGTTTGACATTTCTTGGGACCCCATGTACTGCCAGGTCTGCACCCAAATCTGAAAAAAATAAAAAGCATCTCTCATGAAGCTTCTTTAGATGGATTATTTGATTTATTTTGTTGTTGTTTTGGGGCCACACTTAGCAATGCTCAGTGTTGACTTTTTTTTGGGGGGGGGGTTTGGGCCACACCCGGCGGCGCTCAGGGGTTCCTCCTGGCTGTCTGCTCAGAAACAGCACCTGGCAGGCACGGGGGACCATACGGGACACTGGGATTCGAACCAACCACCTTTGGTCCTGGATCGGCTGCTTGCAAGGCAAACGCCGCTGTGCTATCTCTCCGGGCCCTCAGTGTTGACTTTTGGCTCTACATTTAGGGACCACTACTGGCACGGGGTGAAGGGGATTATATAGGATGCCAGGAATTGAACCCGAGTTGACTACAGCAGAACCCTACCTCCTGTACTATTGCTCTGGCTCCTGGATATACTCTTTGGAGCAGGAATTTTTTCAGAGCTATTATTTCTACTGTCGTTAGCAATTAACACCAGTAGTAGGTATTTTTTTTTCTCACCGAGACAGTTTATAGTCTTTATCATTAGTCAAATTGATGGGAATTCTGAGGGAAAATTGGTAGCATTCCTAGATGGAACAAGAGCTCTGCTCTCAGAGGCCCAGTTTCATGAGTTCCGGGCTCAAAAAGATTAGGCCCTGCTATTGAAGCTAGCATCTACTGTCTCATTTGACATTCCAGAGAGAATCTCAGTTAAGGATATGAGTCACTGATTTGAAAGATCTAGATAGCTAACAAAGATGTTCAAAATTGAGTTGAAGCTGATTATCATTCTTAGATTAGTTAGCACTGGCAGATGAAGGGGTGTGTCAGAGATTATTTTCACTATCTTGTTCTGCTTTTTGTTTTTGAATTACACCCAGCAGTGCTTGGAGGCTTCCCCAAACTCTGTACTTGAATGTAACTGAGTAACTGATGTTACTCAGATCTGATCCAGAGCCATACTGAATATGAAACATGTGCTCATCTCTTGACTAACCCTCTGGTTCCTATTTTAAATATCTTTTTTTTTTTTTTTTTTTTTTGGTTTTTGGGTCACACCCGGCAATGCTCAGGGGTTATTCTTGGCTCTATGCTCAGAAATCACCCCCCACCCCCGGCAGGCTTGGGGGACCATATGGGATGCCAGGATTTGAACCAGCGACCTTCCGCATTTAAGGCAAATGCCTTACCAATGTGCTATCTCTCTCCGGCCCCTATTTTAAATATCTTAAGTGAAAATAAGATTGTGATGAAGTAATTTATGAAAATCTCTCATCTGAAGGACATCACAATAAATCTAAGATGTTATTTCCTGTTTTTAACTAAGTCGCCCTGAAGATCTCTCTGCCATAAAAATAAATGCTATATCTAACTTTTTATCTGGCTTCAGGTACCATTTGTGCAATATATTCCTTTTTTGGTTTGTTTCTATTTTTGGGCCACCCCGATGTTACTCAGGGTTCATCCTGGCTCTGCACTCAGGTATCACTCCTGGTGGGGCTCAGAGGACCATATAGGGTGCTGGAAATAGAAAACAGTTCAGCTGTATGCATGACAAATGTTTTACCCATTGTAACTATCTCACTGGTCCCTTGTTCAGTTTTTATTTTCTGGGCTATATTCAATAGTTCTCAGGGGGCTATTCTTGGCTTATTGCTTAGGGGGTCATTCCTGGCAGTGTTTGGGGAACCTTGTATTTAGGGGATTGGAGCTAGTACATGCAAAGCATGTATTCTGGCCTATTGAGTCATCTCTCTGGCCCATATACTTCAATCCATTTTCATTCAGAACATATTCACAAGGCATTTTATTGTAGCCAGCCTTTTGTGTTATTAATCTTATCCAAAAACATTGATTTATTTGGGTTTGAGATAACTGTCAGTGCTCAGGGACCACTGGTGGTTCTATGTTCAGGAGACATGCCCCTTGGAATCCAAATTAGTGTAATAGCTTCAACCGCCTGTTAGGCAGATGCCTAAACCCCAGTCTCATCTCTTCCAACCCCCACAACAATTCATTTTTTTTTTTTTGGTGGGTTTTGGGTCACACCCGGCAGTGCTCAGGGGTTACTTCTGGCTTCATGCTCAGAGATTGCTCCTGGCAGGCACAGGGGACCATATGGGATGCTGGGATTCGAACTGATGACCTTCTAAATGAAAAGCAAATGCCTTACCTCCATGCTATCTCTCCGGCCCCACAACAACTCATTTTTGGCTGTTATCATCTTGTTTGAATTTTACCTCCATGCAGCCTGTATTTTCAGGAAATGTGCCATATCATTCTACTATTTAATTGTCTCTTTTCTTTCTTCAGATGAAGGTCTGAGGCAGTTTCAAAGGCCAGATCATTTGTTCATTCAATAAATATTGTTGAGTAACATTAATCTCAAGGAGTGTCTTCTCTGAGAGAGGAAATAATTGCATAAATAATTATACATAGTACACAAACAATTTAAGGCAGGATGTGATACAACTAGCTGAGGCATTTCCAGGAGGATCCTTCTCACCTGGAAACAAAGGAAATGAACCCCAAGACTGGAAAGGCATGCTGATGCTAACTAGGGAGACCCGTAGGAACAAAGCTGGGGAGTTAGGAATGCAGAGAACACATTTAATAAGCAACTAGCATCTCAGTGTTTAGACTGAGAAAAGAACATATGCAGAGTTCCATTTGGAACAGCAAGAAACATTGACTTGTGTCATGCTAGAATATGTTATTAGGGGCCAGAGAAATAGCACAGCAGTAGGGCATTTGCCTTGCATGCGGCCGACCCAGGAGGAACCTAGTTTGATTCCCGGCACCTATATGGTCCCCCAGCCTGTCAGGGGCAATTTCTGAGTACAGAGCCAGGAATAATTCCTGAGCATCGCTGGATGTGGCCCAACAACCAATCATTCAATTAATCAATCAATCAATAAAGTTTAAAAATTAAAAAAATATTTTAAGCAGTGGGATTTCTAAGCAGTAGAACCAAACCAAACCAACAAACAATAAGTATATAAATTTTTTCTACTTGGATTTAATAAATAAGTTTTTAATTGGGGCAGTGTCCTCTCTAGCAAGTGGGAAAGGAAAAAAGTGTTGTTAATACACAGCATTTTAGATGGAAGTAAACACTGTGAAGAATAAAGCTAGAATGGAAAAAAGAATTGGTGTGTGTGGGACATATTAATTGTTTAAAAATAATTTTTTAAGGTTTTTTGAGATCATACCAGATGGTACTCGTGGCTCACTCCTGACTCTGTGCTAAATGCTCATGGTGATGAGTGCTCAGGGGACGAAACCAGAGTGAGCTGCAAGCAAGACAAGCACCTTCACCCCTACACTATCTCCGATCTCTCAGGCTCTGTGTAGGATAATGCAGGAAGGCCTCTCTCAAGGGTCCTACTTACTCCAGTGGAAGCCTACAAGAAGGGCCAGAATCAAGGGAACTCAGGTAAGTTAGAATGTCATTAGGAAGAGGGTTTCTAAGTGGAAATATGTAGGGCAAGGTACTCAAGCAGGAATGTGTTTAAGCTAACAGCAGAAGTAGAAGGCCAGAGACAGGCAAAGATTATTTCAAGCAGGGATTACTCTCTTAGGGGGTGCTGAGAACAAGGTCTGGTTGGCCACGCACAAGGCAAAGACCCTATCTGCTGCAATATTGCTCCAGCCTCTTCCTCAGATCTTACAGTAAAAAATTTGTAGTAATCTAGTTCTTCAATAAACATTCAGGTTTGTACTTGAAGTCAAGTTTTCATTTTAACAGTTGGCTTTTAACCTTCAGTCAAAATGTCAATTCTGATCATGCCTTCAAAATCCCCCAAGAGCTTTGGAATCAAAATTAAATCCAACTCCTTACTATGGCCTACATATTCCTGCATGATTTGGTTTGGCCTGGGTCTCCTGGTCCTTCTGTGACTCATATTTCGCTCAACCTCACACCAGTCTAAATTCCTTTCTGTTTCTTTCTGTTCATCTGAAAACAAAATTTCTCCCTCTTGGGCCAGAACAATAATATAGCAGGTAGGGTACCTGCCTCATACTTGGCTGATCCAGGTTTGATCTCCCACATCTCAAGCACTGTCAGGAGTGACCCGTGAGTACAAAGCTAGGAGGAATTCCTGAGCATTGTCAGGTCTCGCCCATCCCTTCCCCCAAAATAAAACAAGAAAAAAAGATTTTTCTCTATGGAGGTTTTTGCTTTTTTTTTTTCTCAAACTTTTTTTGGGGGTGTGGGGGTAGAGGACCACAACTGGCAATGATCAGGGCTTACTCTGTGGCTTAGGTAGGAATTACACACTATCCTAAATGCTTGCCCGGGATCATATTCCTTTAGTTGTGATGTTTGCACACATGAGGCTTACCTAAGGTCACACTCCTTTTTTGTCGGGAGGGATGTTTAATCCACACCCAGCTACACTCTAGGGATATTTCTGGCTCTGTGCTCTGGGGGGACATATGCAGTGTTGGGTATCAAACGAGGGTCAATCATGGGCAAGGCGAATGCCTTAACTGCTGCATTAGTCTTGCATCAGTCAAACTAATTATCTGCTTATTGAGTTACCTGGATTAAATAGTTCCATGAGAGCAGAAACTTTGTCTTGTTTACCATCATATTCTCACTACACAGACCAATTCTTGGCATAGAACTAGAGCTCAAAGAATGTAAGGTCACATCCCACGAAGATATGTTCTGGCTTGATGAGATCCCTAAAGGGCAAGCCTCAAGCCAGATGTTATTCTATATTGAAATTCTGCTAAGAAATGAGAGGCCTTGAATTAGTTATCACTCATAGTCACAGAAGTGGGAGGGGCCAAAGATTCTGGGTGACTCTAGCTTTGGAGTCAGATACCTGATAGCTACCCACACCTCCCAGAGGACACAAGGAAATGTTTCCTCTTACCTTAGGTGAGGCGAGAGGAGCCTTAGAGGAAACACTAGGAGAACTTGATATATGTCTTCTGGAGCCCAGGAGAATATCCAGACAGGGGATCTGATACTTTCCTGAGCGAGCCAAAGGTGAAGTAGAGAGAAGTAGAGAGAAATGGAAACATCTGGTCTGTGGAGACATGAGGCTTTCTCAGAAGTACAATTCCCTATGTTCGATTCCAAAAAGGAAATGAATTCATGGGTGATAGAAGGATGGGTAGCTAGCTAGCTAGGAGTTACCACAAATTAAGTAAGGGAAAATGTGGTCACACATTGGGGATAGAGAATTTTGTCTCAGGGATGTAGATATGGCTTAGTGGGAGAGCACTTGGCTCATTCACATTCAGGAGAACTAGGTTTGATTTCTGGCACTGCACCCTAAAAAAAGAAAACAAAAGAGGGGGGAGAAGTAGGAAAAAAAGGGAAAGAGAACTTTATCTGAAGTGAAGCTGGAACAATAGCGCAGTGGGTAGAGAGTTTGATCCCCAGCATCCCAGGCATCCTGAGTTTGCCAGGAGTAATAGAGCTAGGAGTAACCCCTGGACACCACCATGTGTGGCCCAAAAATAAAAAAATAAAAAAAGGATTGCCTGTTAAAAAGGTTGCCAGACTGAACCCTTAGGGTAACCAAACAGAAAAATAAACTCTCAGAAACTCAAGGGTGGAGAATAGAGGTATAAGTGATTGCTCCAGAATTTCAGGCAAGCTGTGTAGCTGAGACGCTGTACCATATGAAACCGGCAGCCCCATCATGGAGGAGTCCAAAAACTTAGTCAGCCCCTGACTTTTGAAGGAGATCAATGTTAAAGATGGAAAATGAGCCTTTAACACTCAACACTGGCCCAACAACCACCCAGGTCCTCGATAAATACAATAAAAGTGGGTTTTCCACATATCTTACTGCAAACTCTTTATTTTTTGTTTCTGTTTTGTTTCGGCTTACCCAGCAGAGCTCAGTTTACTGGGTTTACAATTTACAGAAGCAGTTTATTCCTGCCTCTGTGCTCAGTAATGATTCCTGGCAGATAGGAGAAATGATATCAAAGGCCAGGGATGGAGCCCAAGTCATTTGTGTGTGAGGCAGATAGATGCCCTGCCCACTGTACTGTGGCTCCAGCTCCTTTCACTGGCAACTTTCAACTTAAAGCAGGACTAAGCTCAGGTAAAAAAAGCAAAGGCTTTACCCAGAAACATCGTTTGCCTCACCATGAACTTTTTTTTTTTTTAATTTTTTTTTATTTTTATTTTTTTGGTTTTTGGGCCACACCCTGTGACGCTCAGGGGTTACTCCTGGCTATGCGCTCAGAAGTTGCTCCTGGCTTCTTAGGGGACCATATGGGACACCGGGGGATCGAACCGCGGTCCGTCCTAGGCTAGCGCAGGCAAGGCAGGCACCTTACCTCCAGCGCCACCGCCCGGCCCCATGAACTTTTATCCAGAACAGAAAAAGAAGCAGAGAACTTTGCAAACATTTCTTTAGAAGGATCTCTTATTTAGTGGGGTTTTTTTTTTGTTTGTTTTTTGTTTTTTGTTTTTGGCCAGGGCCAAAAAATTTTAGCCATACTCCAACTAGGCCAGAAATTTTAATTCCAAGGCCTAAAAATGCAGCAGCTCAGGTCCAGCAGCGCTGAAGTTGTCAGGCCATTCCTGGTGGTGTTTATGAGCCTCCTGTCAGAAAAGTCAAATGATGCTAGGATAGAACTGGAATCCTTATAAATGCAAAGTATAAATCTCTGACCTCTGAGTAATCTTCCTAGTCCAGTTCTGAGAGAATATGGGGGGGAAAATATGAATAAAAATGAAAGGAACTTCTATTTGCATCCTACTGAGTCCTGTTCATTTGAGAAAATGCACAAACCTTACAAAATCCAATACTGGACGAAAGAATTCCAGTTTAATATCTTATCACATCTTGTTTGTTTGTTCAACAAACAGGTATTGGGTACTAGTTATGTGCCAGACATTGGTATAGGTAGGAAGAAAACTACTTTGAATAAAATATGTATTTGATATAAGTAGAGAAGTTTTTAAAACAGCTATATGAGGAGGGGCTGGAGCACATCATTTTCACGTAGGAGGCTCAAGTTTGAATCCTGGCCCTGCAGAGTCTCCCAAGTACTGTCAGGAGTGATACCATACAACATACTGGGAGTAGTCTCTGGGAATTAATTACCTAGTATGACTCCCCAAATCAAACCAATCTAAAACAAAAGCCAAGATTCTCAAAGCCCTCCAAAACAAAAACCCACTGAGGGGGGTGAAACCAAAAGTCCACTGAGGGTAATAATGGAATATCCTTTATTTCAGTAGAGATTTAAATTACATAGACATATGCATTTGTCAATACCAAAGGTTAGTATTTGTTTATAATTTTTGTTTGTTTTTGGGCCACACACGGCGGTGCTCAGGGGTTACTCCTGGCTATCTGCTCAGAAATAGCTCCTGGAAGGCATGGGGGACCATATGGGATGCCGGGATTCAAACCAACCACCTTAGGTCCTGGATCGGCTGCTTGCAAGGCAAACGCTGCTGTGCTATCTCTCAGGCCCCTATTTGTTTGTAATTTAAAAGAAACTTGGTATAAGGGCATGAGTGATAGTATAGCAGGTAGGGTATTTGCCTTGCATGCTGCTAACCCTGGTTTGATTCCCAGTATCCCATATGGTCTCCTGAGCCCATTGAGCACTAATGAGTGTGGCCCCAAAGCTAAGCAAAACAACTTTTGGGTATAATTTTGTACATTATATATCTTAAATATGTATCTGCTGAATATGTACAAGTTCATGATAATCACAAATGTCCATTTTTATCAACAGTAGATAACCTTGCCTTTTACTTTGCTGAGAAACAAGACAGTAGACAGATATTTCCCCAACCAAAGTATCTAGGTAAAATAGCTTTTTTTTTTTTTTTTTGGGGGGGGTCACACCTGGCAGCGCTCAGAGGTTACTCCTGGCTCTATGCTCAGAAATCACTCCTGGCAGTCTCAGGGGACCATATGGGATGCCGGGATTCAAACCGATGACCTTCTGCATGAAAGGCAAATGCCTTACCTCCATGCTATCTCTCGGGCCCAATTTCTATCTCTAGGTTTTGACATCATTTTTTTTTTTAATTTTTAATCCAAAGTCAGTGGTCAGAAGCCACTTTTGATGAGTGGTTGGGGACCATGTAGCACTGTGGATGGAACAAGGGTCACCTACATCTAAAGCAAGAGGCTTAATCCCTGTATTTCTTTAGCCATTGCTTTTTATTTATTATTTATTTATTTATTTATTTATTTATTGGCTTCATCCAGTGTCTAGGAAAGAGGAGCTACTCTAGGCTCATTTTTGGTGGTGATCAGGGGAACAAATAGGTTCAAGGAGGTGATTTAGGCTCCTACATAAAAAGTATACATACACTCCAGCCGTTTGAGTCATCTCCCCAGCCCTTCCTCTGGTTTCTGTATCTTCCTCTTCTGAGACACCTTGCTGCTTCAATTGGATTAATTTTGCTATGCTGTACTCTCATTTAAAAAAATTGAAATTTGTCTCATTTGAAAGAATTTAATTTTCTCTCTTACCTCTCAGCATTCTCACACATACCATTTCTTTTTCTCAGAACAAACTTCCTACTTCTCCTTTATTAATCATAGTCCCTAATCTCCCTTCAAGTCTTAGTTTATTTTTATTTTTTTTGGTTTTTGAGTCACACCTGACAGTGTTCAGGGATTACTTCTGGCAGGGATTGGGGAACTATATGTGGAACTGGGGATAGAACTTGTGGGCAGTGTGCAAGGCAAGTGCCTTCCTGCTGCAACATCTGTCCCAGGTTTTTGTTTAGATGCTACTTAATTAAATATGACTTTGCTGGTCCTTCATTCCACATTATGATAGAACCTACCATACTTCCTCCCTTTTGCATACTTCCTTTTGCATAACACTCACGTTCATTTGTAATAATTATTTTTTCAGTGTATGGCTCGCCCACAAGACAAACATGGTCTTCCCTACCACAGTAATTAACTGCTACTTAGTAAATTACTCCTGTAGGACACAGGGGACTTTATGTGGTGCCGGGGATATAACCCAAGTTGGTCATGTGCAAGGCAAGTGCCCTACCTGCTAAACCAGCCCTTTTTTCTATCTTTAACAAAAACTCAAATACTATTCTAAAATTTTCCTAATGTGTGTTATTAAATAATAAGGCACTCTGACAATTTAAAATTATAAATGACACTTAACATTAAATGTCTTAGGAATAGAAGATTTTTGAAAATTAGTCTTTAAAACTGAATCCTCATGAGGTACACATGTACTGAGGTGTTCATGAGTGAGTTTCAGTCATACATTGTTCAACACCTATCCCTGAACCAGTACACATTTCCCACCACCAGTGTCTCCTCCAGTTTCCTTTCTTCCCTCCCCCGCATACTCTTGCCTCTCTGGCAGACATTTTTCTTCTATTTCATCTCATTTTTTTTTTAGCATTGTGGTTTGCAATACTGTTACTGAAGGGTATCATGCATCTCACTTTACCTCCTTTCAGCACCCAGTTCTTGTCCAGAGTGATCATTTTCAATTTGGAATAGAAGATTCTTGATAAGAATTATTTCATAGTTATAAGGCCCTCCAAAATGTAGAAAGATCCTATAATTAAAATTTCTCAAAGTTGGGGCCAGAGCGGTGGCGCAAGCAATAAGGCGTTTGCCTTGCATGTGCTAACCTAGGACGGACCGTGGTTCGATCTCCCCCGCATCCCATATGGTGATTTCTGAGTGCATAGCCAGGAGTAACCTCTGAGCATCACTGAGTGTGGCCCCAAATAACTAAAAATAAATAAAATTTAAAAAATTTCTTTTTTTTTTTGTTTTTTTTTTTTTTTCGGTTTTTTTTTTGGTTTTTGGGTCACATCCGGCGGCGCTCAGGGGTTACTCCTGGCTGTCTGCTCAGAAATAGCTCCTGGCAGGCACGGGGGACCATATGGGACACCGGGATTCGAACCAGCCACCTTTGGTCCTGGATCGTCTGCTTGCAAGGCAAACGCCGCTGTGCTATCTCTCCGGGCCCAAAATTTAAAAAATTTCTTAAAGTGTTCCTTAGGGAAACAAAGTACGATAGTATATTAATAACTTAATTATTCTGGTATAGTGTATGTTTTTACTCATAGGGGAGTATCACAGAGCAGAGACCACCAACGAAGAGACATTTTGACAGTTTAGAGCTCTGTTTTTTAATTGCAGAGAAGGATCATCTGTTTTTTTTGTTTGTTTGTTTTTTGTTTTTTGTTTTTGGGCCACACCCGGTAACGCTCAGGGGTTACTCCTGGCTATGTGCTCAGAAGTTGCTCCTGGCTTGGGGGACCATATGGGACACCGGGGGATCGAACCGCGGTCCATCCAAGGCTAGCGCAGGCAAGGCAGACACCTTACCTTTAGCGCCACCGCCCAGCCCGGATCATCTGTTTTTTAACAAAACTACATTTTATAAATAGCTTCATTTTTCTGAGCAAAACTAAATTCATTCGGCATTCACTGATAGGAATTAGAACCCTAACAATGTATGAATTTTTCATTCACCTAGAATTTATACTTTATGTTTGTGTGTTTATAAAATTTGAGGCAAATGAATTAGTAAAACTAACTAAATGATATCACTATACATAAGTAAAACTGTTTCTCTTTACATTCAGACAGCATGAATATGATACTTTTATTTGTTATTTGGGCCTGGGTATTAGTTACACCCTAGTTCTGTGTTGAGCAGTTAGTTACTAGAAGTGAGGCAGGGAGCTCTTGATGGAACCAGGGCCCCTGGCTTGTAAAACTTGTGCTTAATTCCTTTGAATGAGCTCCCTGGCCTCAGTATAAATCTTATTGACCCAATATAATCCCATCAATCACTGCCAAGAGTGTCCCAGAATAGATTAGGAGTTATGCCTGAGCACAAAGTCTGTGACCCATTCCCTCTCATCCCACTTCACTCCCAAATTCCCAACATTGTATTAACTTAAATACAGTTAGGGGCATCACAGACCAGCAGGCTTATTAAACAAAGCCACACCAACATTCTAAACTTAGTGCAAAGGCAATTCAGTCTTCACTGATGACTCTCAAAGTATTACTACAGCATTAAAATAAATGATCTTTTCCAGCTATTACTTATGCCAGCCTTCCTCTCCTCCCCCCCCCAACAATTATTTGTCTTTTCCTCCTCTTAAATATAATCTAGCTTTCATAGTCTTTCATTTCCTTCTTATTTCTGGAGCTGAGCCTGAATTCCTGGGAAAGAGGTGTGTGTGTGGGGTAATGTGTTGGATGTCTGTCTGTCTGTCTGTCTGTCTGTCTGAATCTGTTCTATCCAGTTTCATAGAAATAGCTTACCTCAAAGAGCTAGGGAGCAGGAGAGAAAAGAACAATCAGTAAGTACAGTGGAGGAAGACATGAGAACGTGTAATTACCTGTTGAGTCCTATGACAGACTCTAGGGAAAAATGAGAGGTTAGGAACTAGGTGCATGGAATTCAGCCTGGAGGTTGAGTCTAGATGTGAATTGGCCTGGGCCTGATAGTGAATGACCTAGTATTTGTGGAGTCTCCTGACTCATTCTCTTTCTAATGACCAATCTGTAGTAGCTGGCCAATGTGGTGGACAACCTGTAGTAGACGGCCAATGTGGTGGCCAGTCTGTAGTAGTGGGCCAATGTGGTGGCCATCTGTAATGAGTGGCCAATGTGGTGGCCAATCTGTAATAGTGGGCCAATGTGGTGGCCAGTCTGTAGAAGTTGGCCAATGTGGTGGCCAGTCTGTAGTAGTGGGCCAATGTGGTGGCCAATCTGTAGTGTTTGGCCAATGTGGTGGCCAAGCTGTAGTAGTGGGCCAATGTGGTGGCCAATCTGTAGTATTTGGCCAATGTGGTGGCCAAGCAGTAGTAGTGGGCCAATGTGGTGGCCAAGCTGTAGTATTGGGCCAATGTGATGGCAATCTGTAGTAGTAGGCCAATGTGGTGGCCAGTCTGTAGTAGTGGACCAATGTGGTGGCAATCTGTAGTGGTTGGCCAATGTGGTGGCCAGTATGTAATAGTGTGCCTCCCGGTTGGATCAACACTAATTGCACGCCTCCTTTTCCCATTGCACTTTGCGACTATTGAGTCCCTTAGTGGCTTCCATCGCGAGCGATCCCCTATTTGCAGTCGCCACCGCGTCGCACCTGTTGAGTCCCTCTGCGGCTCCCGTCCCAGACGATTCCACTCCCGGAAGCTACATATTCAGTCCCACTCCGGCTCCTGTCGTGAGCGATTTCCCTCCCGGAAGCGACCTATTTAGTCCTACTTCGGCTTCCGTCACAGCTGATTTACTTCCGCGAAGCTGCCCCGTCTGACGCGTCTTCAGACCCTCTCCGGCTTCCGTCCAGGTGATCCCTCCCCGCAGCAGCCGCCGCCTCCTCCTCCGTCAGCCGGGGCTGGAGCCGCCTCCCGGGCCAGTGGCGTCGCCGGATTTGGGGGCGCTGGTCCGAGCGGGGGGCCATGGAGAAAGCGGCCCGGGGGCCTCTGCACAGACAGTAGCTGCAGGCGCCATGGACCGAGCCCCCGCAGACCAGGTAGGCCTTAGGGGGCTGGGGGGGCCTTGGGGGTCCCCTCGCTGCCTCTGGGGTTCCTGGGGCGCCCCTGCACCCCAACTTCTCCGTGCACTCTTGCAGATGCTGCTTCAGGCTCCAATGCTTCTTGCAATGCCCACTTGCACCCCCCTAGGCCCTGGGCCCCCAGGGGTGCCCCCCTCTGCACCCCCTCTTTGCTTGGCATGGACCCAAGGGGGTCCCAAGACTCCCAGATTGTCCACACTCGGCCCCCAAGAAAGGTCTGGACTTGCAGAGCACCCCCAGCCAGACCCCGAGCTAGCCAGCCCCATTCCCTGCTGGCTTCCCAAGTGGCAAGATTTGGGGGGAGGTTTTGGCACCCCACCCCAAAGATTCACCCACCCTCGTCGGAGGATGTTGGGGCAGCACAGATGAAGGGGTTTAGGGACAGAGGGGTGTCCCGGGCTTTTGGGGAGCTGTGCATGGTTTTTATTTATTTATTTGATTACTTATTTATTTATTTGGCCTGGGTTGGAAATGCTGAAATTGCTTCCACTTGCTCCTTCTGGCCAAGATTTTTTTGTTTTGTTGTTGTTGTTGTTTTTTGTTTGTTTTGTTTTGGGTCACACCCGGCTGTGCTCAGGGGTTCCTCCTGGCTCTAGGCTCAGAAGTCACTCCTGGCAGGCTCAAGAGGGGACCCTATGGGAGGCCTGGATTCGAACCACCGTCCTTCTGCATGCAAGGCAAACGCCTTACCTCCATGGTATCTCTCCGGCCCGGAGCTAAAATTTTTTAAAATGCACCCCCCTCCCCAAAACCACCCCGGAGGGACTTCGAGATTGCATTTGGAATATGGGATGCAAGGTGCCTGAAAGCACCCCCCCCCCCCCGTTCGTTTTCGAGTCCCAAAATGGTCTGTCTCATGTTTTGTTTTTCTTATTTGCATCTGATTCTATTCCATTGGATAGCCGGGGCTTAGTGGAGCCTGGGAGGCAATGTGGATGCCGGTGTAAAAAAAAGAAAGAAAGAAAAAAATTCTCCTTCAACCCCAAACTTTTTGGTATTTTCCATTCTCGAGACCTATCTCAGAAAACTTGTTTATAATTTGATGGAATCCAAGTTTATCCGCTGTTCCATTCCCTGGCCTCGCCCTGCACATAGATCTAGGGAAAATAAAGAGCAATGATTTTTTTTTTTCTGAATTATTTTACTTATGGGTGATTGTCCCTTAATTAAAGGAGACAAGAGTGCCCCCACCCCCCCCCCCCCATATTCTTGTATTTATTGGCCTCTTGGGCCCACAAGGTGCAGCTTCCATGCTTCCTTGTGCATATTGGCGTAGAAAAGCTTTCTAAGTACATAGGAACTGGAAACAAAATTAAGGTTTTTTTTTCCTGAACCCTGGCATGGATATACTGAAATGAAAGGAAAGTAGTTTAAGGAACTCTGATACGTATGTATGTGTATATATATGCATTTATGTATATATGTATGTATATATGTGTATATATGTATGTATGTATATATGTATGTATGTATATATATATATATATATATATATATATATATATACCATGTACACATCCATATTTTGCTGCTAGCTTGAGCATTCTGTTCAGGTGAACAAATCCCATTGCTGAAGTTAGGAATTCACATTGCCCAGATGGCCAAGCCTGAGAGGTAAATTGGAAATCAGTCTTGAGCGATTTTGTGGTTGTGTAGCACTAAGGAAAAGGTGAAGCCTTTCAGCCTTCCGGCAAGTCAGAACTGTGCTCAGTCATGCCACCTTATGTGCACTTCTGGCTCCTTCCATCCTAGAGGAAAGAAAGATCCTGAACTTTTCAGCAGGTAACTTTTAGCATGCTAGGTATGAGTTCATTGCTCGAACCAGAGCCTCTTGGCAAAACCCACTATTAAAAAGCCTATAGGCATGTCACAATTGCGGGGGCGGAATCTCTCGAAAGGTTTTCTGCGAAATACATTTTCTTTTTTATCTTCCCGTATCTCTAACTTACTTCTTTTCCCAAGCTAATCTTAGGTGAGGGGATAAATTGAGCCACCCGTTCTTTCCCAACACCCGAAAAAAAGGAGCTACTTTGCATGCTTCATTTTGTAGGGAATTGATTTGGGGGCTCAGAGTGCTCAGGAAGGAATCAAGTTTCTTATATTAGCACTTTCCTGAGA